>NW_027212753.1:350000-365000 GCF_042242935.1 Bactrocera oleae | reverse complement strand
CGGTATACCCAATACCGCTTCCCTGACAGATCGTCCATATTGGTTCCAGTCGATACCAGAGGTACGCCATCGCCGCAATGGACTCTCATACAGCGAGGGAGGGGATTTAGGAGTAACCATAATTTGGATCAAATTATGATCACTCAATCCCCACCCTCCCTTAACCTCCCATCTAGCTACGAACGCCCTATCTGCTGCCTGATTCATAAGCGTCACGTCAATGTCACTCACGCCCCCAGGCCCATCAAACGTGTACCATTCACTCGGCTCATTCACAATGTGGAGGTTTTTAGCCACCACCCATTCACTTAATGCCTCGCCTCGACTGTGGCTTTGATATCCAGACGAATGCCGGGATACCTTACTAAACCACATCGAAGACGAGGCATTCGCATCCAGCCCTAGGATAAATGGGCTACTACTCGCAAGTAGTAGTAGCTTATCCATGTAGCCCAGGTAGGGCTCTAGGGGCTCGCTAAATTTGCAGTACAAACTAGCTACAATCAGCCTACCGAACTCCCCCTCTATCGCGACACATACACCCAGTTGTGAGGAATCCACAACTACGCAATCGTAGTTGGGATCACTCACAACAATTGCAGCATTAGCCCCAAGGTCCGTGAAGACCTTGAAACTACCAGGAAGACCCCGAACCACACCATTGGTGGCGTAGGGCTCCTGGAGTAAGGCAATGCCGCACCTCCCCTCAGCCATACTCCCCCCCAATTCACACATTACGGCATACGCCCCCTGGCAGTTTAACTGTATAATCCCCCCCATCAGTGTCTGGCGAGGGCGCGCTCAACAATGCCACAGTATATCGGGCAGACAGCGGACATCATAAGATGCCCAGCTGGTCTACCCTTGAATGCGCAGTTGCGGCAATGGAGTGCATTGACGCAACTGGCAGCTCTGTGGCCTTCTTGACCGCACCTCCGGCAGACATCTGATTTGGCCCTACACACAGCCACTCTATGGTCGAAACTCATACACCGGAAGCAGCCAGCAACGGGGCTATCCGGTCGCACCCGGAAGGAGAACCACTTGATGTAGCACCTACCTGCCTCCAAGAGGGCGGACATCATTTTGTCCGTACCCTCAAGGACGACATTGGTGCTACCATCAGGGGCCACCTTCCAGGGACGACTGACCATCCTCACGTCTGACCTCAGGGACGCCGGGCTGAAATCCTGAAGGTTCAGCCGGAGTAACTCTTCCATGAACTCGTCATGGGAGATCTCCGTGTGAACCCCCTGGACCACAACCCGGGGACCCAACTTCCGGTTGACAGTCACGTCCAACCCCACCTCCCCGAATTTCGCGTTAGTCGCCACTTTCTCCCTCTCTAAAACAGAGGGAGTGCGGATAACCGCCCCACCACCCTTAATAGGCCTAACTTCGTGAATCCTTACCCCCAGGGAAGGACCCACCTCCTTAACTACTTTCTGTATGACTTCCTTAGAGGAAGTTGCGGGCCCCTTACTCCTGACCACAACAGACCAGGTCTCAACAGCCTTCGGCGCCACCGGTGCAATCGCCTCCAGTACAGGTGCTGGGGGCGGAGGCATCGGTGCCGATGGAGCCGGCATTGACCTGCTCGGTGGCGAGGAGTGTCCCCCACAGCCTCCTCTAAGGGCGTCAACTTGACCACGAAGATGGGCATTCTCGGTTACTACCGTCATCAGAAGTGCCTCGTACTTCGAGGCAAGCTCCATCAGCCCCTTCGCGGTCCCTATGGCGAAATTTTCGGCCCCAAAAACCACTTCGCTAAGCTCAGCCGAAATTTTCTTTATAGCCGCGACATGGCTAACCGCACCACCCCCGACAAAAATCGCGCTCCCTTTAGCAGCGTCACCTCTGCCCACACTACCCTTACTCGCGCTCGCCTTCTTTGCGCCCGTTTTTGTCGCGCCCTCGTCACCACGCACGAGACCAACTTCTGCAGTGCCCGATTTCTGCGCGCCCACATAAGCGCTCGTAACACGCACTTCGCCCTCGCCCGACTTTGCGGGGTGAACAGCCGCTTTTTCAGCGGTGTCACCTTTACCGCATCCGCTACAACTACCGCTCCCGCCCTCTTCACCCCCCGTTTCACCCGCAGACCCCAAACGCGCCTTCTGCCGAGGCGGGGACCTTACCGGTGGCCCCACCATCTCGTCTCCCGAAGTGTCGACCGTAATGGTTGATGGCCCCGACTCTTCGCTCCCAGCGAGGGACTTAACCCTCCTCCTCCGTGGTGGAGGCATCTCTACCTTCGGACTTCGCCTTTCGGTAGGCTGATCCGCCAAGCGTACCACTGACGCAGATGGGACTCGTTCAAACAAGACCCCGAAACAGCCGCTCGCCACGTACGTGCGACTGAACGCGCTGAAAAAAGTGTCGCAAGCGCAGACCCGCTCTGTAGCAGCGACGACCCAAGCGGACGATTAAAGCGTTCTCGCAAGGGTACAGCCCACAACTCCAACCAAATGGTCTGGACAAAGGTCACTCAAATGACCGCCGGACGGAACAAGTCCCCGTAACGGTTGCGAGTCGACCGATGTGGCGCTGAACCGAATCGATCCGTGGGCTAAACGCACACTACTACGACCGTTTGTCTGCACAGGATTCACTGTCTCCAACACTGGGACAGCCGCCGGTACCTATTGAGCAATCCTGCTCAGGACTTGCTGACACTGACCAACTGAACGCCAGATGCCCAACACAGCACTCCAAACAAGCAGTCCAGCCGGCAAACAATGCCAACAACACAGCACTAAACTGGAACTGTACGGAGAGTCCCACAACAACAACAACCACGTTGCGGTAGTACCTAAAGGTACAGTACACAATATTAAAAATATGTACTTACCGCTACTTAATATGCCCACGCCAAAAATTTCCCAAAAACGCGCAATTCGTGCCCTAGCACGAAAAACCACACACGCGGTCCCGTAACCGAGCAAAAACAATTTCCAGCGAATACCCGCACAAAACGAAATTCCACGGAAATCGCAACAACAATTTTCACACCCGCCAAGCAACGGTGCCAACTCACTCGCGTAAACAAATACCGCACAAAAGAGAATCGAAAAAATCACTAATTAATCGCAACGATGCGCACGCACGTCTATTCGCGTCGGAATCCAAACAACGAATGAGTAGATAGGGACAACGTCCGGTGTGTTTAACGTGAGTACCTGCCGTCGACGGCCTTATCTCACGGCGCTCAAAAGCACAGCGTATCAATACAATGCGTTGATCAGCGCCCCAAAAATGCTAGGCATTTTTCAGTACCGATTGGTAGTGTGGAATGGACACACTACACACCTTGGTAAGGTTCGAGGCCTATCTAAAACCTCTGCCGTACTTTGGGTCCGGCACCCGGTTGCAATGCAACTCCACATTGAACTGACAAAACGTCAGTTCTTCCCGCATTTGGGTATAAACCACAACCACCACGATACTCCCCGAAGGGCCAGTCCGCACGAGCAGGTTGGAGCGAACTCCAAGGGCCCCTGCTCCCCGTGGTACCAGAATTAAGTCTCCGGTCAGACCTCGTAGCCGAAGCTACTACCAGTTGAGCCTCCATACAGCTCTGGACTGGTAACCAAGGGTTGAACCCCATACGCACATTACACTCACACACCTTTCACACAAGAAGCTAACCCTAACTCACAGTTAAACGCCTCCGCCGCCTAAACAATTCACGCGCAAACGACCCTAACTGTTCGGCATTCCGACTAGTGGAGATCACACCGCTAACATCTAACCGTCCATCAGTCCAGCTAATCCCCATACCCCCTAGATCCCTAAGGTCCGAGTACATCAGGCACTCCGCGATCAAGTGAACCCAGTCTTCACGACGCGCCCCACACAAACACCCCGACCTATCAGAAAGGTGCCTCTGATGCAAAAATGCATTCAGAGGCCCATGCCCCGTTAACAAAAAACCCAGACTCAGACAAAATCTGAAGTCTGGGTTACCCTCAACGAACCTAACATCCCGGATGTACTCATAAGTCACCCGACCGTTAGGACTATTGTCCCAACGGTCTTGCCACCTACTCCTAACCCTATCATCTAGAAGCCTCTTGCTCCCTAGAAATCCCTCCCTCTCCACATCATCATCGGAAATCCAATCATTCCGCAGCAATGACACACTCAAGCCCCTTCTTAACCTGAATGCAACAGCTCGCTGTACAACAATCAGGTCAAGAGGGGGTGCACCTAGTAAAACCTGCATCGCATCCGTTGAAACGGTGCGACATACAGGCAAACATGCAAGCATCATGCAACGTTGCACCGAGAGGAGTTTTCGGCGACCAGAGACCGTCATCGCTGATTCCCACCATATTGCGGCTCCATAAGTGGCACAAGCCACAAATAGACCACGGTATATGGTGCGAACAGCACGGCGTCCAAGGCCCCAATCGCTCCTCAAGATGCGTCGCACTTTGCCTACGACCGCCTGCAGTCGCTCCTTCAGAATCGCTAAGTGTGGAGTAAAGCACATTCTTTCACTCATGGTCAGCCCCAGGTATTTGACTTGCGTCACATACCTGATGCTGACCCCATTCACCTTGACAATCGGTGGACGAACCGGCGACAATCTGCCCTTAAGCAGCATTGTCACCGTTTTGTCCATCGATATGTCTACCCCCACACCTAAACCCCAACTATTTACAATTTCTAAAAATTGTCCTCCCGCCCGCTCTAACTCAAATCGCGATCGACCTTCAACCAGAAGGAGAAGGTCGTCCGCATACGCACAACATTTACAGAGGGGTTCGAGCTGTCCAAGCAGAGAGTCCATCATGAGGTTCCAAATATATGGACCGCAGATGGATCCCTGCGGGCAGCCACGAACCACTCCGATCTCCACACTCCCATTCATTCCGACTAGAGAGGCTTTTCTGTCCGAAAAGTAACTCCGCCAAAGAGTAATTTCCGGACAGCCAAGCTCCTCCAGCCGTTGCAACACTCGATCCCAGCTTAGGTAATCAAATGCCCCCTTGAAGTCAACAAATATGCCAAGGACATATTTGTTGACATTCTCCCTAACAGCACCCTGAACGTAGAACCACGCATCCTCTACACTGCGTCCTTTCCTGAACCCATACTGTCTATCCGACCACATACCCCGCGTTAGCTCCTGAAGCCGTTCCACCATAACTCTTTCCAGCACTTTTCCAAGTACTGGAAGGAGACTGATGCCCCGATAAGAGCGAGGATCACTCCTGATCTTATCAGGGGACTTCAGGAGAGGTACAACCCTAGCAATTTTCCACTCGCGTGGAAAATAACCCTCCCACACGCACTTATCATAAATGGCCTCCAAGTATTCAGGAATGAACTTCCACAAGCTTTTACACATCTCTCCGTTCAAACCATCAAAACCTGGGGACCGTTTAGACCTGACCAGGCCAAAGGCGTACCCCAACTCTCCATCATCTAATGGAGGGACAGGTACCTCTTGTGCTTGAGGTACCTGAACCTCCGCCCTAGGAAAGAACGCTCCTAACAAAGCCCCCGCACACTCTCTCCACGTTGATAACACAGTGTCACCAACGCGAAGAGAGGTGATATCCTCCCTCTTACGACCCCGGCAGATCCTATAGACCTGACCCCACGGGTCGTCCCTATTTTCCCTTACAAAATTCCTCCACTCCTGCTCTTTAATTTTAATCAACATCTCCTTGTATTCCCTAACCGCACAACTAAATTCATGCCTAAGCTGGGACAACCTGTCAGAATTGGACCGCCGAGCGCGTTGAAACTTTCGCCTCAATCGCCTGACAGTCCTCCTCTTCAAGGTTAGCTCATGCGTCCACCACCTAATTTTCCTAACCATTAAACTTTCACACTTTCTAAGTACCCTATCATTTACCCCCCACACTACCTCATAAAGACGAGCAATCTGCTCATCAACCCCCAAATCCTCAAACGCTCTAAGCGGTATACCCAATACCGCTTCAGTAGATAGGGACAACTTTCGTTGTAGATTTACGTGAGTACCTGCCGGCGACGGCCTTACCTCACGGTGTTCAAAACACAACGGATCAATACAATGCGTTGATCAGCGCCCCAAACAAAACGAGCTTATGCAAGTATTTATTTGGATACCAGTGGCAGTGTGTCTGGGTCCACACTACCATCTTGGTATGATTCGAGGCCGACCTAAAACCTCTTCCGTTTTCGGGTACGGCACCCAGTTACTTGTGTAACTTCTTTTTTCGAACTGAAAATTCAGTTCTTCCAGCATTTAGGTTTAAACCACAGCCACCACGATACTCCCCAAAGGGCCGAACCCAATGAGCAGATTGAACAGAAGTCCAAGGGCTTTCTGCTCCCCGTGGTACCGGAAAGTCTCCGGTCAGACTGCGTAGCCTAAACTACTGCCAGTTGAGCTCCCCATTACTCAAATGACTGGTGACATTTGTCGCTTGAACTTCAAATGTCTTTTTATTTGCTTTTTCATTTAAAGTGTTTCTAATATCAGTTCAAGCTGAGTATTATAGCACTATCACTCCATATACTATGCTGATATTACTGGGCAAAGAATATAATAACAGTCATAGTGCATATTGGCTTTTAGTCGCCTTTTACGACAGGCATGCCTTGCCGCGGGCATATTCTTTCCCCAAACCCGCAGGGGAAAGTAGATAGGGACAACGTCCGGTGTGTTTAACGTGAGTACCTGCCGTCGACGGCCTTATCTCACGGCGCTCAAAAGCACAGCGTATCAATACAATGCGTTGATCAGCGCCCCGAAATGACTCTTTGGAAATATCTTTCTAGTAATCATTAACGTTATACGGGCCTGGCACCCTCTATGGGTAAATGGCCTCATTTAAGAAGGACTTAAATCGTTAATTTCTCATACTAGATATTAAGATATTCCATACACTGCATCTCACATTTGCCATATAGACAAAGTGACTTAGTGCTGAACTATTTTCTTTTCGCTCGCCGCTACTAAGAAAATCCTTGTTAGTTTCTTTTCCTCCCCTCATTAATATGCTTAAATTCAGGGGGTAGTCCCATATGAGTTGAGGTTGTATAAAATATATTTTAGATTGATTTGTTTATTTTTATTTAATTTTTTTGCTATTTGCTATTTTAAAGAAATATATTTTTATATCTTGATTACTCAATATTATTCAATCTTTTCATCCCTTTTTAAAATTCATAATATAATAATTAATAAAATTAACAACATTATTCCTCCACATATCATATATTTTTTTTTATTATAAATTTTTCTCAATACAATAGAGTGAATTAATTCTAGAATAAAAATTTATTTTATGCTAGACATTCCTCTTATGTATTATTTAATATAATTTAAATAATGTTGAAAATTTTTTCTTTTATGGGAATACTAAGATTCTCATTTATCATAAATTTTCGTTCAAATATGAGGTATTCAAGAATATATTTTCTATATTTCTTTTTATGCTATTAATATTATGGATTGAAAAATACAATCCAATAATATGCCATATGCTTAAATTCTATTAATTGACTAAAAGAATAAGCAACTAATTTAGCATAGTCTTACAACCCTCAACCATATGTAGTCCAAGCAGCACTTTAAAATTAATTAAAGTACATAACAGCATGGACCGCAATATGCGTTCAAAATGTCGATGTTCATGTGTCCTGCAGTTCACACGATGACGCACAGTTTGCTGCGTTCTTCATCGACCCATGAGCCGAGTGATCCACCGCTTAGAGTGATAATTTTTTTGTATTTTTTTAATTCAAAGTCAAAGAATTTTAATTTATTGAAAGTATTAATAATTAATCAATAATAAATTTTTAATACATAAGTTTAAAACATCTTTCAATAAATTGTAATTTTAAACCCAAACATTTGCAGCTGCGCATGTCTTAGGTCAACAAAAACAGTAATACCTTTTATATATTATTTTCTTCTCTATTTGTGCGTTTTCTTTTTTTAAATTTTTCAACATGTTTTTAATCACAAATAGAAAATACCATAAAAAAAAGGTATTACACACGTTAATGTGAACAAGTTAACTTATCATTTATAATATTTTATATAAATATCACAATTAAATATTATTTTCTATATAAATAATAAGTACAGCTATATGTTTAAAGGTTTTTTTATTGCGTTCAAATACAATGTATGCGAAGTTCACAATATAATATATATTGTCATAATGCATTACAAGGAGTTAAAAAAAAAAAAAAAAACAGAAAAACATTCAAAACATTGTATAATTCAAAACATTTTGAATGAAAAGAACAAAAAGAAAACTTTTTTTTCTTTTTTATTCTTTTTTTTTATTTTGTTTTTATATAATTATTTTTTTTTCTTTTCGGATAGGAACACAATAATGATCCTTCCGCAGGTTCACCTACGGAAACCTTGTTACGACTTTTACTTCCTCTAAATAATCAAGTTCGGTCAACTTTTGCGAAACAACCGTGAAACACAAGGCGTCACAGTGATCACGTCCGGAGACCTCACTAAATAATTCAATCGGTAGTAGCGACGGGCGGTGTGTACAAAGGGCAGGGACGTAATCAATGCGAGTTAATGACTCACACTTACTGGGAATTCCAAGTTCATGTGAACAGTTTCAGTTCACAATCCCAAGCATGAAAGTGGTTCAGCGGTTTACCCGGACCTCTCGGTCTAGGAAATACACGTTGATACTTTCATTGTAGCGCGCGTGCAGCCCAGGACATCTAAGGGCATCACAGACCTGTTATTGCTCAATCTCGTTACTGCTAGACGCAATTTGTCCATTTAAGAAGCTAGTGTCCTTATAATGGGACAAACCAACAGGTACGACTCCACTTATATAAACACATTCAAACACTTGTACATTCAAGATGAACGCATGAATGAAGGCTATATAAGCTTCAACACCATAATCCTGAAAGCATCTATTTAATATATTTGAGTCTCGTTCGTTATCGGAATTAACCAGACAAATCACTCCACGAACTAAGAACGGCCATGCACCACCACCCATAGATTCGAGAAAGAGCTATCAATCTGTCTTACACGCTTATGTTCGGACCTGGTAAGTTTTCCCGTGTTGAGTCAAATTAAGCCGCAGGCTCCACTCCTGGTGGTGCCCTTCCGTCAATTCCTTTAAGTTTCAGCTTTGCAACCATACTTCCCCCGGAGCCCAAAAGCTTTGGTTTCCCGGGAAGCGACTGAGAGAGCCATAGTAGTAGCTACACCCAATTGCTAGCTGGCATCGTTTATGGTTAGAACTAGGGCGGTATCTGATCGCCTTCGAACCTCTAACTTTCGTTCTTGATTAATGAAAACATCTTTGGCAAATGCTTTCGCTTAAGTTAGTCTTACGACGGTCCAAGAATTTCACCTCTCGCGTCGTAATACTAATGCCCCCAAACTGCTTCTATTAATCATTACCTCTTGATCTAAAAACCAATGAAAGTAGAACAGAGGTCTTATTTCATTATTCCATGCACAAAATATTCAGGCATTTGGAGCCTGCTTTAAGCACTCTAATTTGTTCAAAGTAATTGTACCGGCCCACAACAACACTCGATGAAGAGCACTGAAGCAGGTTTAAATAGGAGGAATATATAAAAAATACATTGTATTAATTATATATAAGAACTCCACCGGTAATACGCTTACATACATAAGGTAATGTACATACCACAATTATAGTTGTACTACCCGTATGAAGCACAAATTCAACTACGAACGTTTTAACCGCAACAACTTTAATATACGCTATTGGAGCTGGAATTACCGCGGCTGCTGGCACCAGACTTGCCCTCCAATAGGTCCTTGTTAAAGGATTTAAAGTGTACTCATTCCAATTACAGGGCCTCGGATATGAGTCCTGTATTGTTATTTTTCGTCACTACCTCCCCGAACTGGGAGTGGGTAATTTACGCGCCTGCTGCCTTCCTTAGATGTGGTAGCCGTTTCTCAGGCTCCCTCTCCGGAATCGAACCCTGATTCCCCGTTACCCGTTGCAACCATGGTAGTCCTAGATACTACCATCAAAAGTTGATAGGGCAGACATTTGAAAGATCTGTCGTCGGTACGAGACCATACGATCTGCAAGTTATCTAGAGTTCAACCAATATAACGATCGAATAATCGCTTGGTTTTAGCCTAATAAAAGCACACGTTCCAAAAGGTCCGTGTTTATTTTGCATGTATTAGCTCTAGAATTACCACAGTTATCCAAGTAACTGTTAACGATCTATGGAACCATAACTGATATAATGAGCCTTTTGCGGTTTCACTTTTAATTTGTTTGTACTTAGACATGCATGGCTTAATCTTTGAGACAAGCATATAACTACTGGCAGGATCAACCAGAATAATATATATTTCTTTTTTATATAATATTTTTTATATTATATAAAAGTTTAAAATGATATTTTCTTATTTGAAAATTATACACAAATACACAAAACATAAAAACATTTACAATATACACAACAATTTTTCTATGTTTCTTTCTTTATTATATTTTTTTTCATTATATTTCATTTCTATTGTGTGATTTTGTAATGGATTTTTTTAATTTTTGTTTTGGTATCGTGAAAAGAATTTTCGTTCTCTATACATATTATTATTTAATTATTATGTAAGAACGATATTTCTTCTTATATTGGCAAAATTTTCAAATAATATCATTCTATACATTTTACTTTATTTCAATGCATATAGTAATATATATACCTTTTTTTAAGAGTATATACATTTTTTTCTTGATTTGAAATTAATAATTTCAAATTCTATTATATTTATTTCAATAATAAATATATGATAAAAAGTATTTTCGGGTGCAACACATTAATATTTTATTTTATTTAAAAACCATCCTTTTACACATATATTTTATGAGTAAATATTAGAATAGCTCACAAATAAAACTAAAATATTGTTTAATATTTATTTCTACAATATGTTAGTATAGAATAATAGATTTTTTATGTTTTTGTATAAAACAAAATCTATTTCTATTTAAACTAACTGTAGGAAACCAGGAATAAAAAACGCTCATTATATACAATATGTTAGTACAGAATATAGAGTTTTGTATAAAACAAAATCTATTTCTATTTAAACTAACTGTATAAAAACCAGGAATAAAAAACGCTCATTATATACAATATGTTAGTACAGAATATAGAGTTTTGTATAAAACAAAATCTATTTCTATTTAAACTAACTGTATAAAAACCAGGAATAAAAAACGCTCATTATATACAATATGTTAGTACAGAATATAGAGTTTTGTATAAAACAAAATCTATTTCTATTTAAACTAACTGTATAAAAACCAGGAATAAAAAGGCACACAAAATCAACTTTCATTTTCATATTTACTTAAAAATACATATAAAGTAAAAAATATTTCCATATAAATACTAAGTAAATAAAGTCATACAAGTATGAAAATTTTCATACAAGTACTAAATACATAAATCATATAAGTATAGTAATATTCATACTTATAAGTATTTAAAAACAATTTCTTACTAATAAACTAACATAAGGAATTCAAATATATAAAAGTATAATACATTTCCTAGCAGTAAAAAATTTTCATATAAGTACTAAATGTATAAAGTCTATGAAGTAATAAATTTTCATATAAGTACTATTTCAGTATATGTCAATTTGAGCAGATTTGTGCAAATTTGTTATAAATGTTCTCTCCCATGTTGACGTTACCAACCCGAAAATATATGGAAAAATTCTTTTAACCTATTTAAAATTTAAAAACTCATATATACGTGGGTAATTTATATCATTTTCAAATATCGTCATGGTCATAATACAACTAATAACATCAAAAGTATTTTTACAATCGATTTTTTTTTTAAATTTTTAACTTGTATGACTTCATATTTAATACTTATATGAAAATTTATTACTTCATAGACTTTATACATTTAATACTTATATGAAAATTTATTACTTCATAGACTTTATACATTTAATACTTATATGAAAATTCATTACTTCATAGACTTTATATTTTTTATACTTATATAAAAATTTATTACTTCATAGACTTTATATTTTACTTCATAGACTTTATACATTTAATACTCATATGAAAATTTATTACTTCATAGACTTTATATATTTACTACTTATATGAAAATTTATTACTTCATAGACTTTATACAATTAATACTTATATGAAAATTTATTACTTCATAGACTTTATACAATTAATACTTATATGAAAATTTATTACTTCATAGACTTTATACAATTAATACTTATATGAAAATTTATTACTTCATAGACTTTATACAATTAATACTTATATGAAAATTTATTACTTCATAGACTTTATACATTTAATACTTATATGAAAATTCATTACTTCATAGACTTTATATTTTTTATACTTATATAAAAATTTATTACTTCATAGACTTTATATTTTACTTCATAGACTTTATACATTTAATACTTATATGAAAATTTATTACTTCATAGATTTTATATATTTACTACTTATATGAAAATTTATTACTTCATAGACTTTATACAATTAATACTTATATGAAAATTTATTACTTCATAGACTTTATACAATTAATACTTATATGAAAATTTATTACTTCATAGACTTTATACAATTAATACTTATATGAAAATTTATTACTTCATAGACTTTATACATTTAATACTTATATGAAAATTCATTACTTCATAGACTTTATATTTTTTATACTTATATAAAAATTTATTACTTCATAGACTTTATATTTTACTTCATAGACTTTATACATTTAATACTTATATGAAAATTTATTACTTCATAGACTTTATATATTTACTACTTATATGAAAATTTATTACTTCATAGACTTTATACATTTAGTACTTATATGAAAATTTATTACTTCATAGACTTTATACAATTAATACTTATATGAAAATTTATTACTTCATAGACTTTATACAATTAATACTTATATGAAAATTTATTACTTCATAGACTTTATACAATTAATACTTATATGAAAATTTATTACTTCATAGACTTTATATATTTACTACTTATATGAAAATTTATTACTTCATAGACTTTATACATTTAGTACTTATATGAAAATTTATTACTTCATAGACTTTATACAATTAATACTTATATGAAAATTTATTACTTCATAGACTTTATACAATTAATACTTATATGAAAATTTATTACTTCATAGACTTTATACAATTAATACTTATATGAAAATTTATTACTTCATAGACTTTATACATTTAATACTTATATGAAAATTTATTACTTCATAGACTTTATACAATTAATACTTATATGAAAATTCATTACTTCATAGACTTTATATTTTTTATACTTATATAAAAATTTATTACTTCATAGACTTTATATTTTACTTCATAGACTTTATACATTTAATACTTATATGAAAATTTATTACTTCATAGACTTTATATATTTACTACTTATATGAAAATTTATTACTTCATAGATTTTATACATTTAGTACTTATATGAAAATTTATTACTTCATAGACTTTATACAATTAATATTTATATGAAAATTTATTACTTCATAGACTTTATACAATTAATACTTATATGAAAATTTATTACTTCATAGACTTTATACAATTAATACTTATATGAAAATTTATTACTTCATAGACTTTATACAATTAATACTTATATGAAAATTTATTACTTCATAGACTTTATATATTTACTACTTATATGAAAATTTATTACTTCATAGACTTTATACATTTAGTACTTATATGAAAATTTATTACTTCATAGACTTTATGCAATTAATACTTATATGAAAATTTATTACTTCATAGACTTTATATATTTACTACTTATATGAAAATTTATTACTTCATAGACTTTATACATTTAGTACTTATATGAAAATTTATTACTTCATAGACTTTATACAATTAATACTTATATGAAAATTTATTACTTCATAGACTTTATACAATTAATACTTATATGAAAATTTATTACTTCATAGACTTTATACAATTAATACTTATATGAAAATTTATTACTTCATAGACTTTATACAATTAATACTTATATGAAAATTTATTACTTCATAGACTTTATATATTTACTACTTATATGAAAATTTATTACTTCATAGACTTTATATTTTACTTCATAGACTTTATACATTTAATACTCATATGAAAATTTATTACTTCATAGACTTTATACAATTAATACTTATATGAAAATTCATTACTTCATAGACTTTATATTTTTTATACTTATATAAAAATTTATTACTTCATAGACTTTATATTTTACTTCATAGACTTTATACATTTAATACTTATATGAAAATTTATTACTTCATAGACTTTATACAATTAATACTTATATGAAAATTTATTACTTCATAGACTTTATACAATTAATACTTATATGAAAATTTATTACTTCATAGACTTTATATATTTACTACTTATATGAAAATTTATTACTTCATAGACTTTATACATTTAGTACTTATATGAAAATTTATTACTTCATAGACTTTATGCAATTAATACTTATATGAAAATTTATTACTTCATAGACTTTATATATTTACTACTTATATGAAAATTTATTACTTCATAGACTTTATACATTTAGTACTTATATGAAAATTTATTACTTCATAGACTTTATACAATTAATACTTATATGAAAATTTATTACTTCATAGACTTTATACAGTTAATACTTATATGAAAATTTATTACTTCATAGACTTTATACAATTAATACTTATATGAAAATTTATTACTTCATAGACTTTATATATTTACTACTTATATGAAAATTTATTACTTCATAGACTTTATACATTTAATACTTATATGAAAATTCACTACTTCATAGACTTTATGCAATTAATACTTATATGAAAATTTATTACTTCATAGACTTTATATATTTACTACTTATATGAAAATTTATTACTTCATAGACTTTATACATTTAGTAC
>NW_027212753.1:330000-345000 GCF_042242935.1 Bactrocera oleae | reverse complement strand
CGCAGATGGATCCCTGCGGGCAGCCACGAACCACTCCGATCTCCACACTCCCATTCATTCCGACTAGAGAGGCTTTTCTGTCCGAAAAGTAACTCCGCCAAAGAGTAATTTCCGGACAGCCAAGCTCCTCCAGCCGTTGCAACACTCGATCCCAGCTTAGGTAATCAAATGCCCCCTTGAAGTCAACAAATATGCCAAGGACATATTTGTTGACATTCTCCCTAACAGCACCCTGAACGTAGAACCACGCATCCTCTACACTGCGTCCTTTCCTGAACCCATACTGTCTATCCGACCACATACCCCGCGTTAGCTCCTGAAGCCGTTCCACCATAACTCTTTCCAGCACTTTTCCAAGTACTGGAAGGAGACTGATGCCCCGATAAGAGCGAGGATCACTCCTGATCTTATCAGGGGACTTCAGGAGAGGTACAACCCTAGCAATTTTCCACTCGCGGGGAAAATAACCCTCCCACACGCACTTATCATAAATGGCCTCCAAGTATTCAGGAATGAACTTCCACAAGCTTTTACACATCTCTCCGTTCAAACCATCAAAACCTGGGGACCGTTTAGACCTGACCAGGCCAAAGGCGTACCCCAACTCTCCATCATCTAATGGAGGGACAGGTACCTCTTGTGCTTGAGGTACCTGAACCTCCGCCCTAGGAAAGAACGCTCCTAACAAAGCCCCCGCACACTCTCTCCACGTTGATAACACAGTGTCACCAACGCGAAGAGAGGTGATATCCTCCCTCTTACGACCCCGGCAGATCCTATAGACCTGACCCCACGGGTCGTCCCTATTTTCCCCTACAAAATTCCTCCACTCCTCTTCTTTAACTTTTACCAACATATCCTTATATTCCCTAGCCGCACAACTAAGTTCATGCCTAAGCTGGGACAGCCTGTCAGAATTGGACCGCCGAGCGCGTTGAAACTTTCGCCTCAATCGCCTGACAGTCCTCCTCTTCAAGGTTAACTCATGCGTCCACCACTTAATTTTCCTAACGATAAAACTTTCACACTTTCTAAGTACCCTATCATTAACCCCCCACACTACCTCATAAAGACGAGCAACCTGCTCATCGACCCCCAAATCCTCAAACGCTATAAGCGGTATACCCAATACCGCTTCCCTGACAGATCGTCCATATTGGTTCCAGTCGATACCAGAGGTACGCCATCGCCGCAATGGACTCTCATACAGCGAGGGAGGGGATTTGGGAGTAACCATAATTTGGATCAAATTATGATCACTCAATCCCCACCCTCCCTTAACCTCCCATCTAGCTACGAACGCCCTATCTGCTGCCTGATTCATAAGCGTCACGTCAATGTCACTCACGCCCCCAGGCCCATCAAACGTGTACCATTCACTCGGCTCATTCACAATGTGGAGGTTTTTAGCCACCACCCATTCACTTAATGCCTCGCCTCGACTGTGGCTTTGATATCCAGACGAATGCCGGGATACCTTACTAAACCACATCGAAGACGAGGCATTCGCATCCAGCCCTAGGATAAATGGGCTACTACTCGCAAGTAGTAGTAGCTTATCCATGTAGCCCAGGTAGGGCTCTAGGGGCTCGCTAAATTTGCAGTACAAACTAGCTACAATCAGCCTACCGAACTCCCCCTCTATCGCGACACATACACCCAGTTGTGAGGAATCCACAACTACACAATCGTAGTTGGGATCACTCACAACAATTGCAGCATTAGCCCCAAGGTCCGTGAAGACCCTGAAACTACCAGGAAGACCCCGAACCACACCATTGGTGGCGTAGGGCTCCTGGAGTAAGGCAATGCCGCACCTCCCCTCAGCCATACACCCCCCCAATTCACACATTACGGCATACGCCCCCTGGCAGTTTAACTGTATAATTCCCCCCATCAGTGTCTGGCGAGGGCGCGCTCAACAATGCCACAGTATATCGGGCAGACAGCGGACATCATAAGATGCCCAGCTGGTCTACCCTTGAATGCGCAGTTGCGGCAATGGAGTGCATTGACGCAACTGGCAGCTCTGTGGCCTTCCTGACCACACCTCCGGCAGACATCTGATTTGGCCCTACACACAGCCACTCTATGGTCGAAGCTCATACACCGGAAGCAGCCAGCAACGGGGCTATCCGGTCGCACCCGGAAGGAGAACCACTTGATGTAGCACCTACCTGCCTCCAGGAGGGCGGACATCATTTTGTCCGTACCCTCAAGGACGACATTGGTGCTACCATCAGGGGCCACCTTCCAGGGGCGACTGACCATCCTTACGTCAGACCTCTGGGACGCCGGGCTGAAATCCTGAAGGTTCAGCCGGAGTAACTCTTCCATGAACTCATCATGGGAGATCTCCGTATGAACCCCCTGGACTACAACCCGAGGACCCAACTTCCGGTTGACAGTCACGTCCAACCCCACCTCCCCGAATTTCGCGTTCGTCGCAACTTTCTCCCTCTCTAAAACAGAGGGAGTGCGGATAACCGCCCCACCACCCTTAATTGGCCTAACCTCGTGGATCCTTACCCCCAGGGAAGGACCCACCTCCTTAACTACTTTTTTAATCACTTCCTCAGAGGAAGCTGCAGGCCCCTTACTCCTAACCACAACGGACCAGGTCTCAACAGGCTTCTGCGCCACCGGTGCAATCGCCTCCAGTACAGGTGCTGGGGGCGGAGGCATCGGTGCCGATGGAGCCGGCATTGACCTGCTCGGCGGCGAGGAGTGTCCCCCACAGCTTCCTCTAAGGGCGTCAACTTGACCGCGAAGATGGGCATTCTCGGCTACAACCGTCATCAGAAGTGCCTCGTACTTCGAGGCAAGCTCCATCAGCCCCTTCACGGTCCCTATAGCGAAATTTTCGGCCCCAAAAACTACTTCGCTAAGCTCCGCCGAAATTTTCTTAATAGCCGCGACATGGCTAACCGCACCACCCCCGACAACAACACCCCCCTTAAGAGCTCCACGGTTGCTCGCGCCGCTCTTGCTCACGCTCATTTTGCTAGCGCCCTTTTTCTTCGCGCCCGTATCAACGCACGCAACACCCACTTCGCCCTCGCCCGACTTTGCGGGGTGAACAGCCGCTTTTTCAGCGGTGTCACCGTTACCGCAACCGCTACCACTACCGCTCCCACCCTCATCACCCCCCGTTTCTACCGGCGACCCCACACGCGCCTTCCGCCGTGGCGGGGACCTTACCGATGGCCCCACCATCTCGTCTCCCGAAGTGTCGACCGTAATGGTTGATGGCCCCGACTCTTCGCTCCCAGCGAGGGACTTAACCCTCCTCCTCCGTGGTGGAGGCATCTCTACCTTCGGACTTCGCCTTTCGGTAGGCTGATCCGCCAAGCGTACCACTGACGCAGATGGGACTCGTTCAGACAAGACCCCGAAACAGCCGCTCGCCACGTACGTGCGACTGAACGCGCTGAAAAAAGTGTCGCAAGCGCAGACCCGCTCTGTAGCAGCGACGACCCAAGCGGACGATTAAGGCGTTCTCGCAAGGGTACAGCCCACAACTCCAACCAAATGGTCTGGACAAGGTCACTCAAATGACCGCCGGACGGAACAAGTCCCCGTAACGGTTGCGAGTCGACCGATGTGGCGCTGAACCGAATCGATCCGTGGGCTAAACGCACACTACTACGACCGTTTGTCTGCACAGGATTCACTGTCTCCAACACTGGGACAGCCGCCGGTACCTATTGAGCAATCCTGCTCAGGACTTGCTGACACTGACCAACTGAACGCCAGATGCCCAACACAGCACTCCAAACAAGCAGTCCAGCCGGCAAACAATGCCAACAACACAGCACTAAACTGGAACTGTACGGAGAGTCCCACAACAATAACAACCACGTTGCGGTAGTACCTAAAGGTACAGTACACAATATTAAAAAATATGTACTTACCGCTACTTAATATGCCCACGCCAAAAATTTCCTAAAAACGCGCAATTCGTGCCCTAGCACGAAAAACCACACACGCGGTCCCGTAACCGAGCAAAAACAATTTCCAGCGAATACCCGCACAAAACGAAATTCCACGGAAATCGCAACAACAATTTTCACACCCGCCAAGCAACGGTGCCAACTCACTCGCGTAAACAAATACCGCACAAAAGAAAATCGAAAAAATCACTAATTAATCGCAACGATGCGCACGCACGTCTATTCGCGTCGGAATCCAAACAACGAATGAGTAGATAGGGACAGAGGGAATCTCGTTAATCCATTCATGCGCGTCACTAATTAGATGACGAGGCATTTGGCTACCTTAAGAGAGTCATAGTTACTCCCGCCGTTTACCCGCGCTTACTTGAATTTCTTCACTTTGACATTCAGAGCACTGGGCAGAAATCACATTGTGTCAACACCCGTTAGGGCCATCACAATGCTTTGTTTTAATTAGACAGTCGGATTCCCCAAGTCCGTGCCAGTTCTGAATTGATTGTTAATTGATAATCGTTATAATTTAAAAAGTATCTATACAATAATAAATCCTTTAGAAATTTTAGCAAGAAAGTTCCACAATTGGCTACGTAACTACTATCCGGGGAACAAGAATCGAAATTCTCTATTTACCCAGAACGAGTACATAAACCATGGTATTGCTTCCCAATCAAGCCCGACTATCTCAATCTTCAGAGCCAATCCTTATCCCGAAGTTACGGATCTAATTTGCCGACTTCCCTTACCTACATTATTCTATCGACTAGAGACTCTTCACCTTGGAGACCAGCTGCGGATATTGGTACGGCCTGTTGAGAAGTTTGCGTAACCCCACCATAAATTTTCAAGGTCCGAGGAGAAAATATCGACACAACAGTAAATGTCATGCTCTTCTAGTCCATCTACCATATCTCTCTTCGAAAGACTTCCATGGTAGTACGACTATAAAACAGAAAAGAAAACTCTTCCGATACCTCTCGACGGCTTCTTTATGGTCGTTCCTGTTGCCAGGATGAGCACAAAGGCCCATTTTTAATAACAAACGGATACTCAACAGGTTACGGAATTGGAACCGTATTCCCTTTCGTTCAAAATTATTCAAGTGTTTAATTACTATGGAATAAAAATTCATTCATTTCATTTCATTAAAACTTGAAAATTTTCGGCTTTCGCCTTGAACTTAGGACCGACTAACTCGTGATCAACCACTGTTCACACGAAACCCTTCTCCACTTCAGTCCTCCAAGGTCTCATTCGATTATTTGCTACTACCACCAAGATCTGTACCAATAGCGGCTCCATGCAGGCTTACGCCAAACACTTCTAAGCACACCATTGTACCCTCCTACTCACTAAAGTTTCAAAATTTATAATCCAACCGAAATTGTATTATAAATCATGTACTTTAGCGGTAATGTATAGGTATACAACTTAAGCGCCATCCATTTTAAGGGCTAGTTGCTTCGGCAGGTGAGTTGTTACACACTCCTTAGCGGATTACGACTTCCATGTCCACCGTCCTGCTGTTTTAAGCAACCAACGCCTTTCATGGTATCTGCATGAGTTGTTAATTTAGGCACCGTAACATTACGTTTGGTTCATCCCACAGCGCCAGTTCTGCTTACCAAAAGTGGCCCACTGGGCACATTATATCATAACCTCAACCTTCATATCAAGAAAGGTGAGGTTCTTACCCATTTAAAGTTTGAGAATAGGTTAAGGTCGTTTCGACCCTAAGGCCTCTAATCATTCGCTTTACCAGATAAGATTATTTTACATAATTTTTAAATGCACCAGCTATCCTGAGGGAAACTTCGGAGGGAACCAGCTACTAGATGGTTCGATTGGTCTTTCGCCCCTATACTCAATTCTGACAATCGATTTGCACGTCAGAACTGTTTCGGTCTTCCATCAGGGTTTCCCCTGACTTCAACCTGATCAAGTATAGTTCACCATCTTTCGGGTCACAGCATATATGCTCAAGGTACGCTCCAGTTAGAGGTATAAATAATAATAAATTATCATTATACATAACTATATGGAACGCCCCGGGATTGAATTAATAATGTAATACATTAAAAATTAATCCCATTATTAATACAGTTAAGTTAATTTCGCCATTAGGTTTAATATAACCCAATGACTTGCACATATGTTAGACTCCTTGGTCCGTGTTTCAAGACGGGTCCCGAAGGTATCCTGAATCTTTCGCATTGTTAATCATATAAATGCATACAATTAATATTAAAATCAATGATAATAATATTATTGTAAAATTCAAAAGAATTTTAGCATTATATATAATAAAATCTATCAACACTTTATCAAATCATCAGTAATTATTCTATGTTAATAAGCTAAAAGCAAATTAATTTGAATAAACTTAAAAACCAATGATCTTTTGATAAATATTTTATTATGTTAATAGATTACAATGTCCTTATATGAAAAAAAAAAAAAAAATGCACACTATTACTATAATATTTAAAATTAAATACTACAGTTATAATGATGAATTTTTCATAATGGATATTCAGGTTCATCGGGCTTAACCTCTAAGCAGTTTCACGTACTATTTAACTCTCTATTCAGAGTTCTTTTCAACTTTCCCTCACGGTACTTGTTTACTATCGGTCTCATGGTTATATTTAGTTTTAGATGGAGTTTACCACCCACTTAGTGCTGCACTATCAAGCAACACGACTCTTTGGAAATATCTTTCTAGTAATCATTAACGTTATACGGGCCTGGCACCCTCTATGGGTAAATGGCCTCATTTAAGAAGGACTTAAATCGTTAATTTCTCATACTAGATATTAAGATATTCCATACACTGCATCTCACATTTGCCATATAGACAAAGTGACTTAGTGCTGAACTATTTTCTTTTCGCTCGCCGCTACTAAGAAAATCCTTGTTAGTTTCTTTTCCTCCCCTCATTAATATGCTTAAATTCAGGGGGTAGTCCCATATGAGTTGAGGTTGTATAAAATATATTTTAGATTGATTTGTTTATTTTTATTTAATTTTTTTGCTATTTGCTATTTTAAAGAAATATATTTTTATATCTTGATTACTCAATATTATTCAATCTTTTCATCCCTTTTTAAAATTCATAATATAATAATTAATAAAATTAACAACATTATTCCTCCACATATCATATATTTTTTTTTATTATAAATTTTTCTCAATACAATAGAGTGAATTAATTCTAGAATAAAAATTTATTTTATGCTAGACATTCCTCTTATGTATTATTTAATATAATTTAAATAATGTTGAAAATTTTTTCTTTTATGGGAATACTAAGATTCTCATTTATCATAAATTTTCGTTCAAATATGAGGTATTCAAGAATATATTTTCTATATTTCTTTTTATGCTATTAATATTATGGATTGAAAAATACAATCCAATAATATGCCATATGCTTAAATTCTATTAATTGACTAAAAGAATAAGCAACTAATTTAGCATAGTCTTACAACCCTCAACCATATGTAGTCCAAGCAGCACTTTAAAATTAATTAAAGTACATAACAGCATGGACCGCAATATGCGTTCAAAATGTCGATGTTCATGTGTCCTGCAGTTCACACGATGACGCACAGTTTGCTGCGTTCTTCATCGACCCATGAGCCGAGTGATCCACCGCTTAGAGTGATAATTTTTTTGTATTTTTTTAATTCAAAGTCAAAGAATTTTAATTTATTGAAAGTATTAATAATTAATCAATAATAAATTTTTAATACATAAGTTTAAAACATCTTTCAATAAATTGTAATTTTAAACCCAAACATTTGCAGCTGCGCATGTCTTAGGTCAACAAAAACAGTAATACCTTTTATATATTATTTTCTTCTCTATTTGTGCGTTTTCTTTTTTTAAATTTTTCAACATGTTTTTAATCACAAATAGAAAATACCATAAAAAAAGGTATTACACACGTTAATGTGAACAAGTTAACTTATCATTTATAATATTTTATATAAATATCACAATTAAATATTATTTTCTATATAAATAATAAGTACAGCTATATGTTTAAAGGTTTTTTTATTGCGTTCAAATACAATGTATGCGAAGTTCACAATATAATATATATTGTCATAATGCATTACAAGGAGTTAAAAAAAAAAAAAAAAACAGAAAAACATTCAAAACATTGTATAATTCAAAACATTTTGAATGAAAAGAACAAAAAGAAAACTTTTTTTTCTTTTTTATTCTTTTTTTTTATTTTGTTTTTATATAATTATTTTTTTTTCTTTTCGGATAGGAACACAATAATGATCCTTCCGCAGGTTCACCTACGGAAACCTTGTTACGACTTTTACTTCCTCTAAATAATCAAGTTCGGTCAACTTTTGCGAAACAACCGTGAAACACAAGGCGTCACAGTGATCACGTCCGGAGACCTCACTAAATAATTCAATCGGTAGTAGCGACGGGCGGTGTGTACAAAGGGCAGGGACGTAATCAATGCGAGTTAATGACTCACACTTACTGGGAATTCCAAGTTCATGTGAACAGTTTCAGTTCACAATCCCAAGCATGAAAGTGGTTCAGCGGTTTACCCGGACCTCTCGGTCTAGGAAATACACGTTGATACTTTCATTGTAGCGCGCGTGCAGCCCAGGACATCTAAGGGCATCACAGACCTGTTATTGCTCAATCTCGTTACTGCTAGACGCAATTTGTCCATTTAAGAAGCTAGTGTCCTTATAATGGGACAAACCAACAGGTACGACTCCACTTATATAAACACATTCAAACACTTGTACATTCAAGATGAACGCATGAATGAAGGCTATATAAGCTTCAACACCATAATCCTGAAAGCATCTATTTAATATATTTGAGTCTCGTTCGTTATCGGAATTAACCAGACAAATCACTCCACGAACTAAGAACGGCCATGCACCACCACCCATAGATTCGAGAAAGAGCTATCAATCTGTCTTACACGCTTATGTTCGGACCTGGTAAGTTTTCCCGTGTTGAGTCAAATTAAGCCGCAGGCTCCACTCCTGGTGGTGCCCTTCCGTCAATTCCTTTAAGTTTCAGCTTTGCAACCATACTTCCCCCGGAGCCCAAAAGCTTTGGTTTCCCGGGAAGCGACTGAGAGAGCCATAGTAGTAGCTACACCCAATTGCTAGCTGGCATCGTTTATGGTTAGAACTAGGGCGGTATCTGATCGCCTTCGAACCTCTAACTTTCGTTCTTGATTAATGAAAACATCTTTGGCAAATGCTTTCGCTTAAGTTAGTCTTACGACGGTCCAAGAATTTCACCTCTCGCGTCGTAATACTAATGCCCCCAAACTGCTTCTATTAATCATTACCTCTTGATCTAAAAACCAATGAAAGTAGAACAGAGGTCTTATTTCATTATTCCATGCACAAAATATTCAGGCATTTGGAGCCTGCTTTAAGCACTCTAATTTGTTCAAAGTAATTGTACCGGCCCACAACAACACTCGATGAAGAGCACTGAAGCAGGTTTAAATAGGAGGAATATATAAAAAATACATTGTATTAATTATATATAAGAACTCCACCGGTAATACGCTTACATACATAAGGTAATGTACATACCACAATTATAGTTGTACTACCCGTATGAAGCACAAATTCAACTACGAACGTTTTAACCGCAACAACTTTAATATACGCTATTGGAGCTGGAATTACCGCGGCTGCTGGCACCAGACTTGCCCTCCAATAGGTCCTTGTTAAAGGATTTAAAGTGTACTCATTCCAATTACAGGGCCTCGGATATGAGTCCTGTATTGTTATTTTTCGTCACTACCTCCCCGAACTGGGAGTGGGTAATTTACGCGCCTGCTGCCTTCCTTAGATGTGGTAGCCGTTTCTCAGGCTCCCTCTCCGGAATCGAACCCTGATTCCCCGTTACCCGTTGCAACCATGGTAGTCCTAGATACTACCATCAAAAGTTGATAGGGCAGACATTTGAAAGATCTGTCGTCGGTACGAGACCATACGATCTGCAAGTTATCTAGAGTTCAACCAATATAACGATCGAATAATCGCTTGGTTTTAGCCTAATAAAAGCACACGTTCCAAAAGGTCCGTGTTTATTTTGCATGTATTAGCTCTAGAATTACCACAGTTATCCAAGTAACTGTTAACGATCTATGGAACCATAACTGATATAATGAGCCTTTTGCGGTTTCACTTTTAATTTGTTTGTACTTAGACATGCATGGCTTAATCTTTGAGACAAGCATATAACTACTGGCAGGATCAACCAGAATAATATATATTTCTTTTTTATATAATATTTTTTATATTATATAAAAGTTTAAAATGATATTTTCTTATTTGAAAATTATACACAAATACACAAAACATAAAAACATTTACAATATACACAACAATTTTTCTATGTTTCTTTCTTTATTATATTTTTTTTCATTATATTTCATTTCTATTGTGTGATTTTGTAATGGATTTTTTTAATTTTTGTTTTGGTATCGTGAAAAGAATTTTCGTTCTCTATACATATTATTATTTAATTATTATGTAAGAACGATATTTCTTCTTATATTGGCAAAATTTTCAAATAATATCATTCTATACATTTTACTTTATTTCAATGCATATAGTAATATATATACCTTTTTTTAAGAGTATATACATTTTTTTCTTGATTTGAAATTAATAATTTCAAATTCTATTATATTTATTTCAATAATAAATATATGATAAAAAGTATTTTCGGGTGCAACACATTAATATTTTATTTTATTTAAAAACCATCCTTTTACACATATATTTTATGAGTAAATATTAGAATAGCTCACAAATAAAACTAAAATATTGTTTAATATTTATTTCTACAATATGTTAGTATAGAATAATAGATTTTTTATGTTTTTGTATAAAACAAAATCTATTTCTATTTAAACTAACTGTAGGAAACCAGGAATAAAAAACGCTCATTATATACAATATGTTAGTACAGAATATAGAGTTTTGTATAAAACAAAATCTATTTCTATTTAAACTAACTGTATAAAAACCAGGAATAAAAAACGCTCATTATATACAATATGTTAGTACAGAATATAGAGTTTTGTATAAAACAAAATCTATTTCTATTTAAACTAACTGTATAAAAACCAGGAATAAAAAACGCTCATTATATACAATATGTTAGTACAGAATATAGAGTTTTGTATAAAACAAAATCTATTTCTATTTAAACTAACTGTATAAAAACCAGGAATAAAAAGGCACACAAAATCAACTTTCATTTTCATATTTACTTAAAAATACATATAAAGTAAAAAATATTTCCATATAAATACTAAGTAAATAAAGTCATACAAGTATGAAAATTTTCATACAAGTACTAAATACATAAATCATATAAGTATAGTAATATTCATACTTATAAGTATTTAAAAACAATTTCTTACTAATAAACTAACATAAGGAATTCAAATATATAAAAGTATAATACATTTCCTAGCAGTAAAAAATTTTCATATAAGTACTAAATGTATAAAGTCTATGAAGTAATAAATTTTCATATAAGTACTATTTCAGTATATGTCAATTTGAGCAGATTTGTGCAAATTTGTTATAAATGTTCTCTCCCATGTTGACGTTACCAACCCGAAAATATATGGAAAAATTCTTTTAACCTATTTAAAATTTAAAAACTCATATATACGTGGGTAATTTATATCATTTTCAAATATCGTCATGGTCATAATACAACTAATAACATCAAAAGTATTTTTACAATCGATTTTTTTTTTAAATTTTTAACTTGTATGACTTCATATTTAATACTTATATGAAAATTTATTACTTCATAGACTTTATACATTTAATACTTATATGAAAATTTATTACTTCATAGACTTTATACATTTAATACTTATATGAAAATTCATTACTTCATAGACTTTATATTTTTTATACTTATATAAAAATTTATTACTTCATAGACTTTATATTTTACTTCATAGACTTTATACATTTAATACTCATATGAAAATTTATTACTTCATAGACTTTATATATTTACTACTTATATGAAAATTTATTACTTCATAGACTTTATACAATTAATACTTATATGAAAATTTATTACTTCATAGACTTTATACAATTAATACTTATATGAAAATTTATTACTTCATAGACTTTATACAATTAATACTTATATGAAAATTTATTACTTCATAGACTTTATATATTTACTACTTATATGAAAATTTATTACTTCATAGACTTTATATTTTACTTCATAGACTTTATACATTTAATACTCATATGAAAATTTATTACTTCATAGACTTTATACAATTAATACTTATATGAAAATTCATTACTTCATAGACTTTATATTTTTTATACTTATATAAAAATTTATTACTTCATAGACTTTATATTTTACTTCATAGACTTTATACATTTAATACTTATATGAAAATTTATTACTTCATAGACTTTATACAATTAATACTTATATGAAAATTTATTACTTCATAGACTTTATATTTTTTATACTTATATAAAAATTTATTACTTCATAGACTTTATATTTTACTTCATAGACTTTATACATTTAATACTTATATGAAAATTTATTACTTCATAGACTTTATATATTTACTACTTATATGAAAATTTATTACTTCATAGATTTTATACATTTAGTACTTATATGAAAATTTATTACTTCATAGACTTTATACAATTAATATTTATATGAAAATTTATTACTTCATAGACTTTATACAATTAATACTTATATGAAAATTTATTACTTCATAGACTTTATACAATTAATACTTATATGAAAATTTATTACTTCATAGACTTTATACAATTAATACTTATATGAAAATTTATTACTTCATAGACTTTATATATTTACTACTTATATGAAAATTTATTACTTCATAGACTTTATACATTTAGTACTTATATGAAAATTTATTACTTCATAGACTTTATGCAATTAATACTTATATGAAAATTTATTACTTCATAGACTTTATATATTTACTACTTATATGAAAATTTATTACTTCATAGACTTTATACATTTAGTACTTATATGAAAATTTATTACTTCATAGACTTTATACAATTAATACTTATATGAAAATTTATTACTTCATAGACTTTATACAATTAATACTTATATGAAAATTTATTACTTCATAGACTTTATACAATTAATACTTATATGAAAATTTATTACTTCATAGACTTTATACAATTAATACTTATATGAAAATTTATTACTTCATAGACTTTATATATTTACTACTTATATGAAAATTTATTACTTCATAGACTTTATATTTTACTTCATAGACTTTATACATTTAATACTCATATGAAAATTTATTACTTCATAGACTTTATACAATTAATACTTATATGAAAATTCATTACTTCATAGACTTTATATTTTTTATACTTATATAAAAATTTATTACTTCATAGACTTTATATTTTACTTCATAGACTTTATACATTTAATACTTATATGAAAATTTATTACTTCATAGACTTTATACAATTAATACTTATATGAAAATTTATTACTTCATAGACTTTATACAATTAATACTTATATGAAAATTTATTACTTCATAGACTTTATATATTTACTACTTATATGAAAATTTATTACTTCATAGACTTTATACATTTAGTACTTATATGAAAATTTATTACTTCATAGACTTTATGCAATTAATACTTATATGAAAATTTATTACTTCATAGACTTTATATATTTACTACTTATATGAAAATTTATTACTTCATAGACTTTATACATTTAGTACTTATATGAAAATTTATTACTTCATAGACTTTATACAATTAATACTTATATGAAAATTTATTACTTCATAGACTTTATACAATTAATACTTATATGAAAATTTATTACTCATAGACTTTATACAATTAATACTTATATGAAAATTTATTACTTCATAGACTTTATATATTTACTACTTATATGAAAATTTATTACTTCATAGACTTTATACATTTAATACTTATATGAAAATTCACTACTTCATAGACTTTATGCAATTAATACTTATATGAAAATTTATTACTTCATAGACTTTATATATTTACTACTTATATGAAAATTTATTACTTCATAGACTTTATACATTTAGTACTTATATGAAAATTTATTACTTCATAGACTTTATACAATTAATACTTATATGAAAATTTATTACTTCATAGACTTTATACAATTAATACTTATATGAAAATTTATTACTTCATAGACTTTATACAATTAATACTTATATGAAAATTTATTACTTCATAGACTTTATATATTTACTACTTATATGAAAATTTATTACTTCATAGACTTTATACATTTAGTACTTATATGAAAATTTATTACTTCATAGACTTTATGCAATTAATACTTATATGAAAATTTATTACTTCATAGACTTTATATATTTACTACTTATATGAAAATTTATTACTTCATAGACTTTATACATTTAATACTTATATGAAAATTCACTACTTCTTCATTTAATATTGCAAGCAAAGTATTTTGGTTAACATTTTTATTTTCATGTTATTAAAACACTTGATATACTATTATACCATATTGTATAATATGATTTTAATTCAATTACTTTATTACTTTGGTATATTAAATGATAGTCGTTTGATAACAATCCCAACATTTACCTTATTTTCAATAAATATTGAAAACAAAGTTTTATGCGTTCAAATTTTTATTTTCATGTTATGATTCTCTCAAACACTCATTAATATACCATATTGTATAATATGCTTTTATTTCAATTACTTTATTACTTTTGGTATATTAAATGATAGTCGTTTGATAACAATTCCAACACTTACCTTATTTTCAATAAATATTGAAAACAAAGTTTTATACGTTCAAATTTTTATTTTCATGTTATGATTCTCTCAAACACTCATTAATATACCATATTGTATAATATGCTTTAATTTCAATTACTTTATTACTTTTG
>NW_027212753.1:322500-325000 GCF_042242935.1 Bactrocera oleae | reverse complement strand
AACGCTCCTAACAAAGCCCCCGCACACTCTCTCCACGTTGATAACACAGTGTCACCAACGCGAAGAGAGGTGATATCCTCCCTCTTACGACCCCGGCAGATCCTATAGACCTGACCCCACGGGTCGTCCCTATTCTCACTCACGAAACTCCTCCACTCCTCTTCTTTAACTTTTACTAACATATCCTTATATTCCCTAGCCGCACAACTAAGTTCATGCCTAAGCTGGGACAGCCTGTCAGAATTGGACCGCCGAGCGCGTTGAAACTTTCGCCTCAATCGCCTGACAGTCCTCCTCTTCAAGGTTAGCTCATGCGTCCACCACCTAATTTTCCTAACCATTAAACTTTCACACTTTCTAAATACCCTATCATTTACCCCCCACACTACCTCATAAAGACGAGCAATCTGCTCATCAACCCCCAAATCCTCAAACGCTCTAAGCGGTATACCCAATACCGCTTCCCAGTAGATAGGGACAGAGGGAATCTCGTTAATCCATTCATGCGCGTCACTAATTAGATGACGAGGCATTTGGCTACCTTAAGAGAGTCATAGTTACTCCCGCCGTTTACCCGCGCTTACTTGAATTTCTTCACTTTGACATTCAGAGCACTGGGCAGAAATCACATTGTGTCAACACCCGTTAGGGCCATCACAATGCTTTGTTTTAATTAGACAGTCGGATTCCCCAAGTCCGTGCCAGTTCTGAATTGATTGTTAATTGATAATCGTTATAATTTAAAAAGTATCTATACAATAATAAATCCTTTAGAAATTTTAGCAAGAAAGTTCCACAATTGGCTACGTAACTACTATCCGGGGAACAAGAATCGAAATTCTCTATTTACCCAGAACGAGTACATAAACCATGGTATTGCTTCCCAATCAAGCCCGACTATCTCAATCTTCAGAGCCAATCCTTATCCCGAAGTTACGGATCTAATTTGCCGACTTCCCTTACCTACATTATTCTATCGACTAGAGACTCTTCACCTTGGAGACCAGCTGCGGATATTGGTACGGCCTGTTGAGAAGTTTGCGTAACCCCACCATAAATTTTCAAGGTCCGAGGAGAAAATATCGACACAACAGTAAATGTCATGCTCTTCTAGTCCATCTACCATATCTCTCTTCGAAAGACTTCCATGGTAGTACGACTATAAAACAGAAAAGAAAACTCTTCCGATACCTCTCGACGGCTTCTTTATGGTCGTTCCTGTTGCCAGGATGAGCACAAGGCCCATTTTTAATAACAAACGGATACTCAACAGGTTACGGAATTGGAACCGTATTCCCTTTCGTTCAAAATTATTCAAGTGTTTAATTACTATGGAATAAAAATTCATTCATTTCATTTCATTAAAACTTGAAAATTTTCGGCTTTCGCCTTGAACTTAGGACCGACTAACTCGTGATCAACCACTGTTCACACGAAACCCTTCTCCACTTCAGTCCTCCAAGGTCTCATTCGATTATTTGCTACTACCACCAAGATCTGTACCAATAGCGGCTCCATGCAGGCTTACGCCAAACACTTCTAAGCACACCATTGTACCCTCCTACTCACTAAAGTTTCAAAATTTATAATCCAACCGAAATTGTATTATAAATCATGTACTTTAGCGGTAATGTATAGGTATACAACTTAAGCGCCATCCATTTTAAGGGCTAGTTGCTTCGGCAGGTGAGTTGTTACACACTCCTTAGCGGATTACGACTTCCATGTCCACCGTCCTGCTGTTTTAAGCAACCAACGCCTTTCATGGTATCTGCATGAGTTGTTAATTTAGGCACCGTAACATTACGTTTGGTTCATCCCACAGCGCCAGTTCTGCTTACCAAAAGTGGCCCACTGGGCACATTATATCATAACCTCAACCTTCATATCAAGAAAGGTGAGGTTCTTACCCATTTAAAGTTTGAGAATAGGTTAAGGTCGTTTCGACCCTAAGGCCTCTAATCATTCGCTTTACCAGATAAGATTATTTTACATAATTTTTAAATGCACCAGCTATCCTGAGGGAAACTTCGGAGGGAACCAGCTACTAGATGGTTCGATTGGTCTTTCGCCCCTATACTCAATTCTGACAATCGATTTGCACGTCAGAACTGTTTCGGTCTTCCATCAGGGTTTCCCCTGACTTCAACCTGATCAAGTATAGTTCACCATCTTTCGGGTCACAGCATATATGCTCAAGGTACGCTCCAGTTAGAGGTATAAATAATAATAAATTATCATTATACATAACTATATGGAACGCCCCGGGATTGAATTAATAATGTAATACATTAAAAATTAATCCCATTATTAATACAGTTAAGTTAATTTCGCCATTAGGTTTAATATAACCCAATGACTTGCACATATGTTAGACTCCTTGGTCCGTGTTTCAAGACGGGTCCCGAAGGTATCCTGAATCTTTCGCATTGTTAATCATATAAATGCATACAATTAATATTAAAATCAATGATAATAATATTATTGTAAAATTCAAAAG
>NW_027212753.1:315000-317500 GCF_042242935.1 Bactrocera oleae | reverse complement strand
CATATTTACTTAAAAATACATATAAAGTAAAAAATATTTCCATATAAATACTAAGTAAATAAAGTCATACAAGTATGAAAATTTTCATACAAGTACTAAATACATAAATCATATAAGTATAGTAATATTCATACTTATAAGTATTTAAAAACAATTTCTTACTAATAAACTAACATAATGAATTCAAATATATAAAAGTATAATACATTTCCTAGCAGTAAAAAATTTTCATATAAGTACTAAATGTATAAAGTCTATGAAGTAATAAATTTTCATATAAGTACTATTTCAGTATATGTCAATTTGAGCAGATTTGTGCAAATTTGTTATAAATGTTCTCTCCCATGTTGACGTTACCAACCCGAAAATATATGGAAAAATTCTTTTAACCTATTTAAAATTTAAAAACTCATATATACGTGGGTAATTTATATCATTTTCAAATATCGTCATGGTCATAATACAACTAATAACATCAAAAGTATTTTTACAATCGATTTTTTTTTTAAATTTTTAACTTGTATGACTTCATATTTAATACTTATATGAAAATTTATTACTTCATAGACTTTATACATTTAATACTTATATGAAAATTTATTACTTCATAGACTTTATACATTTAATACTTATATGAAAATTCATTACTTCATAGACTTTATATTTTTTATACTTATATAAAAATTTATTACTTCATAGACTTTATATTTTACTTCATAGACTTTATACATTTAATACTCATATGAAAATTTATTACTTCATAGACTTTATATATTTACTACTTATATGAAAATTTATTACTTCATAGACTTTATACAATTAATACTTATATGAAAATTTATTACTTCATAGACTTTATACAATTAATACTTATATGAAAATTTATTACTTCATAGACTTTATACAATTAATACTTATATGAAAATTTATTACTTCATAGACTTTATACAATTAATACTTATATGAAAATTTATTACTTCATAGACTTTATACAATTAATACTTATATGAAAATTTATTACTTCATAGACTTTATACAATTAATACTTATATGAAAATTTATTACTTCATAGACTTTATACAATTAATACTTATATGAAAATTTATTACTTCATAGACTTTATACAATTAATACTTATATGAAAATTTATTACTTCATAGACTTTATACAATTAATACTTATATGAAAATTTATTACTTCATAGACTTTATACAATTAATACTTATATGAAAATTTATTACTTCATAGACTTTATATATTTACTACTTATATGAAAATTTATTACTTCATAGACTTTATACATTTAGTACTTATATGAAAATTTATTACTTCATAGACTTTATGCAATTAATACTTATATGAAAATTTATTACTTCATAGACTTTATATATTTACTACTTATATGAAAATTTATTACTTCATAGACTTTATACATTTAGTACTTATATGAAAATTTATTACTTCATAGACTTTATACAATTAATACTTATATGAAAATTTATTACTTCATAGACTTTATACAATTAATACTTATATGAAAATTTATTACTTCATAGACTTTATACAATTAATACTTATATGAAAATTTATTACTTCATAGACTTTATATATTTACTACTTATATGAAAATTTATTACTTCATAGACTTTATACATTTAGTACTTATATGAAAATTTATTACTTCATAGACTTTATACAATTAATACTTATATGAAAATTTATTACTTCATAGACTTTATACAATTAATACTTATATGAAAATTTATTACTTCATAGACTTTATACAATTAATACTTATATGAAAATTTATTACTTCATAGACTTTATACATTTAATACTTATATGAAAATTTATTACTTCATAGACTTTATACAATTAATACTTATATGAAAATTCATTACTTCATAGACTTTATATTTTTTATACTTATATAAAAATTTATTACTTCATAGACTTTATATTTTACTTCATAGACTTTATACATTTAATACTTATATGAAAATTTATTACTTCATAGACTTTATATATTTACTACTTATATGAAAATTTATTACTTCATAGATTTTATACATTTAGTACTTATATGAAAATTTATTACTTCATAGACTTTATACAATTAATACTTATATGAAAATTTATTACTTCATAGACTTTATACAATTAATACTTATATGAAAATTTATTACTTCATAGACTTTATACAATTAATACTTATATGAAAATTTATTACTTCATAGACTTTATACAATTAATACTTATATGAAAATTTATTACTTCATAGACTTTATATATTTACTACTTATATGAAAATTTATTACTTCATAGACTTTATACATTTAGTACTTATATGAAAATTTATTACTTCATAGACTTTATGCAATTAATACTTATATGAAAATTTATTACTTCATAGACTTTATATATTTACTACTTATATGAAAATTTATTACTTCATAGACTTTATACATTTAATACTTATATGAAAATTCACTACTTCTTC
>NW_027212753.1:295000-310000 GCF_042242935.1 Bactrocera oleae | reverse complement strand
CCCCGATAAGAACGAGGATCGCTCCTGATCTTATCCGGGGACTTCAGGAGAGGAACAACCCTAGCAATTTTCCACTCACGTGGAAAATAACCCTCCCACACGCACTTATCATAAATGGCCTCCAAGTATTCCGGAATGAACTTCCACAAGCTTTTACACATCTCTCCGTTCAAACCATCAAAACCTGGGGACCGTTTAGACCTGACCAGGCCAAAGGCGTACCCCAACTCTCCATCGTCTAATGGAGGGACAGGTACCTCTTGTGCTTGAGGTACCAGAACCTCCGCCCTAGGAAAGAACGCTCCTAACAAAGCCCCCGCACACTCTCTCCACGTTGATAACATAGTGTCACCAACGCGAAGAGAGGTGATATCCTCCCTCTTACGACCCCGGCAGATCCTATAGACCTGACCCCACGGGTCGTCCCTATTCTCCCCTACAAAATTCCTCCACTCCTGCTCTTTAATTTTAATCAACATATCCTTGTATTCCCTAATCGCACAACTAAATTCATGCCTAAGCTGGGACAGCCTGTCAGAATCGGACCGTCGAGCGCGTTGAAACTTTCGCCTCAATCGCCTGACAGTCCTCCTCTTCAAGGTTAACTCACGCGTCCACCACTTAATTTTCCTAACGATAAAACTTTCACACTTTCTAAGTACCCTATCATTAACCCCCCACACTACCTCATAAAGACGAGCAACCTGCTCATCAACCCCCAAATCCTCAAACGCTCTAAGCGGTATACCCAATACCGCTTCCCTGACAGATCGTCCATATTGGTTCCAGTCGATACCAGAGGTACGCCATCGCCGCAATGGACTCTCATACAGCGAGGGAGGGGATTTGGGAGTAACCATAATTTGGATCAAGTTATGATCACTCAATCCCCACCCTCCCTTAACCTCCCATCTAGCTACGAACGCCCTATCTGCTGCCTGATTCATAAGCGTCACGTCAATGTCACTCACGCCCCCAGGCCCATCAAACGTGTACCATTCACTCGGCTCATTCACAATGTGGAGGTTTTTAGCCACCACCCATTCACTTAATGCCTCGCCTCGACTGTGGCTTTGATATCCAGACGAATGCCGGGATACCTTACTAAACCACATCGAAGACGAGGCATTCGCATCCAGCCCTAGGATAAATGGGCTACTACTCGCAAGTAGTAGTAGCTTATCCATGTAGCCCAGGTAGGGCTCTAGGGGCTCGCTAAATTTGCAGTACAAACTAGCTACAATCAGCCTACCGAACTCCCCCTCTATCGCGACACATACACCCAGTTGTGAGGAATCCACAACTACACAATCGTAGTTGGGATCACTCACAACAATTGCAGCATTAGCCCCAAGGTCCGTGAAGACCTTGAAACTACCAGGAAGACCCCGAACCACACCATTGGTGGCGTAGGGCTCCTGGAGTAAGGCAATGCCGCACCTCCCCTCAGCCATACACCCCCCCAATTCACACATTACGGCATACGCCCCCTGGCAGTTTAACTGTATAATCCCCCCCATCAGTGTCTGGCGAGGGCGCGCTCAACAATGCCACAGTATATCGGGCAGACAGCGGACATCATAAGATGCCCAGCTGGTCTACCCTTGAATGCGCAGTTGCGGCAATGGAGTGCATTGACGCAACTGGCAGCTCTGTGGCCTTCCTGACCGCACCTCCGGCAGACATCTGATTTGGCCCTACACACAGCCACCCTATGGTCGAAACTCATACACCGGAAGCAGCCAGCAACGGGGCTATCCGGTCGCACCCGGAAGGAGAACCACTTTATGTAGCACCTACCAGCCTCCAAGAGGGCGGACATCATTTTGTCCGTACCCTCAAGGACGACATTGGTGCTACCATCAGGGGCCACCTTCCAGGGACGACTGACCATCCTCACATCTGACCTCTGGGACGCCGGGCTGAAATCCTGAAGGTTCAGCCGGAGTAGCTCTTCCATGAACTCATCATGGGAGATCTCCGTGTGAACCCCCTGGACTACAACCCGAGGACCCAACTTCCGGTTGACAGTCACGTCCAACCCCACCTCCCCGAATTTCGCGTTCATCGCAACTTTCTCCCTCTCTAAAACAGAGGGAGTGCGGATAACCGCCCCACCACCCTTAATTGGCCTAACCTCGTGGATCCTTACCCCCAGGGAAGGACCCACCTCCTTAACTACTTTTTTAATCACTTCCTCAGAGGAAGCTGCAGGCCCCTTACTCCTAACCACAACGGACCAGGTCTCAACAGGCTTCTGCGCCACCGGTGCAATCGCCTCCAGTACAGGTGCTGGGGGCGGAGGCATCGGTGCCGATGGAGCCGGCATTGACCTGCTCGGTGGCGAGGAGTGTCCTCCACAGCCTCCTCTAAGGGCGTCAACTTGACCACGAAGATGGGCATTCTCGGTTACTACCGTCATCAGAAGTGCCTCGTATTTCGAGGCAAGCTCCATCAGCCCCTTCACGGTCCCTATAGCGAAATTTTCGGCCCCAAAAACTACTTCGCTGAGCTCCGCCGAAATTTTCTTAATAGCCGCGACATGGCTAACCGCACCACCCCCGACAACAACACCCCCCTTAAGACCACCACGGTTGCTCGCGCCGCCCTTGCTCGCGCTTGTTTTGCTAGCGCCCGTTTTCTTCGCACACGTATCAACGCTCGCAACACCCACTTCGCCCTCGCCCGACTTTGCAGGGTGAACAGCCGCTTTTTCAGCGGTGTCACCGTTATCGCAACCGCTACAACTACCGCTCCCGCCCTCATCACCCCCCGTTTCTGCCGGCGACCCCAAACGCGCCTTCCGCCGTGGCGGGGACCTCACCGATGGCCTCACCGCCTCGTCTCCCGATGTGTCCACCGTTACCACCGATGGACCGGACTCCTCACTCCCAGCGAGGGATTTAACCCTCCTCCTCCGTGGTGGAGGCATTCTTGCCTTCGGACGCCCTTTGGTAGGCTGATCCGCCGAACTTACCACTGACGCAGATGGCACTAGTTCAACAGATGCCGAAAACAGCCGCTCGCCAAGTACGTGCAACTGAACGCGCTGGAGAAAGTATCTCTAGCGCAGACCCGCTCTATAGCAGCGACGACCCAAGCGGACGATTAATGCGTTCTCGCTAGGGTACAGCCCACAACTCCAGCCAAAAGGCCTGGACAGAGGTCACTCAAATTGACCGCCGGACGGATCAATGTCCCCGTAACGGCCGCGAGTCGACCGATGTGGCGCTGGACCGAACCGATCCGTGGGTTAAACGCACACTGCTACGACCGTTTGTCTGCACACGGTACACTCACTTCAGCACTGGACAGACGCTGGTACCTTTTGAGCAATCCTGCTCAGAACCTGCTGAAACTGGCCAACTGAACACCAGATGCCCAACACAACACTCCAAATAGGCGACTCTGCCGGCAAAGAATACCAACAATACGGCACTAAACTGGGGCTATGCAAAAAGTCCCCCACCAACAACAACGTGAACGACCACGTTGCGGTAGCACCTAAGGTACTGTACACAATATTAAAAAATATGTACTTACCGCTATTCCACCGAAAAATGCCCAAAAAACGCGCCAATTGTGCCCTTGCACGAAAAAACACACTCGCGGTCACGTACCCGAGCACTAACAACAAAACGCGAATACTCGCACAAAGCGAAATTCCGCAAGAAATTGTAGCAACAATTTCACACACTCGACAAGCAACGGTGCTTATGCTAACGCGTAAACAAATATCGCTCAAAAGAAAATACCGAAAAATCACCGAAAATTACTAATCACAACGATGCGCACGCACGTCTATTCGCGTCGGAATCCAAACAACGAATGAATGAGTAGATAGGGACAGAGGGAATCTCGTTAATCCATTCATGCGCGTCACTAATTAGATGACGAGGCATTTGGCTACCTTAAGAGAGTCATAGTTACTCCCGCCGTTTACCCGCGCTTACTTGAATTTCTTCACTTTGACATTCAGAGCACTGGGCAGAAATCACATTGTGTCAACACCCGTTAGGGCCATCACAATGCTTTGTTTTAATTAGACAGTCGGATTCCCCAAGTCCGTGCCAGTTCTGAATTGATTGTTAATTGATAATCGTTATAATTTAAAAAGTATCTATACAATAATAAATCCTTTAGAAATTTTAGCAAGAAAGTTCCACAATTGGCTACGTAACTACTATCCGGGGAACAAGAATCGAAATTCTCTATTTACCCAGAACGAGTACATAAACCATGGTATTGCTTCCCAATCAAGCCCGACTATCTCAATCTTCAGAGCCAATCCTTATCCCGAAGTTACGGATCTAATTTGCCGACTTCCCTTACCTACATTATTCTATCGACTAGAGACTCTTCACCTTGGAGACCAGCTGCGGATATTGGTACGGCCTGTTGAGAAGTTTGCGTAACCCCACCATAAATTTTCAAGGTCCGAGGAGAAAATATCGACACAACAGTAAATGTCATGCTCTTCTAGTCCATCTACCATATCTCTCTTCGAAAGACTTCCATGGTAGTACGACTATAAAACAGAAAAGAAAACTCTTCCGATACCTCTCGACGGCTTCTTTATGGTCGTTCCTGTTGCCAGGATGAGCACAAGGCCCATTTTTAATAACAAACGGATACTTCCCAATCAAGCCCGACTATCTCAATCTTCAGAGCCAATCCTTATCCCGAAGTTACGGATCTAATTTGCCGACTTCCCTTACCTACATTATTCTATCGACTAGAGACTCTTCACCTTGGAGACCAGCTGCGGATATTGGTACGGCCTGTTGAGAAGTTTGCGTAACCCCACCATAAATTTTCAAGGTCCGAGGAGAAAATATCGACACAACAGTAAATGTCATGCTCTTCTAGTCCATCTACCATATCTCTCTTCGAAAGACTTCCATGGTAGTACGACTATAAAACAGAAAAGAAAACTCTTCCGATACCTCTCGACGGCTTCTTTATGGTCGTTCCTGTTGCCAGGATGAGCACAAGGCCCATTTTTAATAACAAACGGATACTCAACAGGTTACGGAATTGGAACCGTATTCCCTTTCGTTCAAAATTATTCAAGTGTTTAATTACTATGGAATAAAAATTCATTCATTTCATTTCATTAAAACTTGAAAATTTTCGGCTTTCGCCTTGAACTTAGGACCGACTAACTCGTGATCAACCACTGTTCACACGAAACCCTTCTCCACTTCAGTCCTCCAAGGTCTCATTCGATTATTTGCTACTACCACCAAGATCTGTACCAATAGCGGCTCCATGCAGGCTTACGCCAAACACTTCTAAGCACACCATTGTACCCTCCTACTCACTAAAGTTTCAAAATTTATAATCCAACCGAAATTGTATTATAAATCATGTACTTTAGCGGTAATGTATAGGTATACAACTTAAGCGCCATCCATTTTAAGGGCTAGTTGCTTCGGCAGGTGAGTTGTTACACACTCCTTAGCGGATTACGACTTCCATGTCCACCGTCCTGCTGTTTTAAGCAACCAACGCCTTTCATGGTATCTGCATGAGTTGTTAATTTAGGCACCGTAACATTACGTTTGGTTCATCCCACAGCGCCAGTTCTGCTTACCAAAAGTGGCCCACTGGGCACATTATATCATAACCTCAACCTTCATATCAAGAAAGGTGAGGTTCTTACCCATTTAAAGTTTGAGAATAGGTTAAGGTCGTTTCGACCCTAAGGCCTCTAATCATTCGCTTTACCAGATAAGATTATTTTACATAATTTTTAAATGCACCAGCTATCCTGAGGGAAACTTCGGAGGGAACCAGCTACTAGATGGTTCGATTGGTCTTTCGCCCCTATACTCAATTCTGACAATCGATTTGCACGTCAGAACTGTTTCGGTCTTCCATCAGGGTTTCCCCTGACTTCAACCTGATCAAGTATAGTTCACCATCTTTCGGGTCACAGCATATATGCTCAAGGTACGCTCCAGTTAGAGGTATAAATAATAATAAATTATCATTATACATAACTATATGGAACGCCCCGGGATTGAATTAATAATGTAATACATTAAAAATTAATCCCATTATTAATACAGTTAAGTTAATTTCGCCATTAGGTTTAATATAACCCAATGACTTGCACATATGTTAGACTCCTTGGTCCGTGTTTCAAGACGGGTCCCGAAGGTATCCTGAATCTTTCGCATTGTTAATCATATAAATGCATACAATTAATATTAAAATCAATGATAATAATATTATTGTAAAATTCAAAAGAATTTTAGCATTATATATAATAAAATCTATCAACACTTTATCAAATCATCAGTAATTATTCTATGTTAATAAGCTAAAAGCAAATTAATTTGAATAAACTTAAAAACCAATGATCTTTTGATAAATATTTTATTATGTTAATAGATTACAATGTCCTTATATGAAAAAAATGCACACTATTACTATAATATTTAAAATTAAATACTACAGTTATAATGATGAATTTTTCATAATGGATATTCAGGTTCATCGGGCTTAACCTCTAAGCAGTTTCACGTACTATTTAACTCTCTATTCAGAGTTCTTTTCAACTTTCCCTCACGGTACTTGTTTACTATCGGTCTCATGGTTATATTTAGTTTTAGATGGAGTTTACCACCCACTTAGTGCTGCACTATCAAGCAACACGACTCTTTGGAAATATCTTTCTAGTAATCATTAACGTTATACGGGCCTGGCACCCTCTATGGGTAAATGGCCTCATTTAAGAAGGACTTAAATCGTTAATTTCTCATACTAGATATTAAGATATTCCATACACTGCATCTCACATTTGCCATATAGACAAAGTGACTTAGTGCTGAACTATTTTCTTTTCGCTCGCCGCTACTAAGAAAATCCTTGTTAGTTTCTTTTCCTCCCCTCATTAATATGCTTAAATTCAGGGGGTAGTCCCATATGAGTTGAGGTTGTATAAAATATATTTTAGATTGATTTGTTTATTTTTATTTAATTTTTTTGCTATTTGCTATTTTAAAGAAATATATTTTTATATCTTGATTACTCAATATTATTCAATCTTTTCATCCCTTTTTAAAATTCATAATATAATAATTAATAAAATTAACAACATTATTCCTCCACATATCATATATTTTTTTTTATTATAAATTTTTCTCAATACAATAGAGTGAATTAATTCTAGAATAAAAATTTATTTTATGCTAGACATTCCTCTTATGTATTATTTAATATAATTTAAATAATGTTGAAAATTTTTTCTTTTATGGGAATACTAAGATTCTCATTTATCATAAATTTTCGTTCAAATATGAGGTATTCAAGAATATATTTTCTATATTTCTTTTTATGCTATTAATATTATGGATTGAAAAATACAATCCAATAATATGCCATATGCTTAAATTCTATTAATTGACTAAAAGAATAAGCAACTAATTTAGCATAGTCTTACAACCCTCAACCATATGTAGTCCAAGCAGCACTTTAAAATTAATTAAAGTACATAACAGCATGGACCGCAATATGCGTTCAAAATGTCGATGTTCATGTGTCCTGCAGTTCACACGATGACGCACAGTTTGCTGCGTTCTTCATCGACCCATGAGCCGAGTGATCCACCGCTTAGAGTGATAATTTTTTTGTATTTTTTTAATTCAAAGTCAAAGAATTTTAATTTATTGAAAGTATTAATAATTAATCAATAATAAATTTTTAATACATAAGTTTAAAACATCTTTCAATAAATTGTAATTTTAAACCCAAACATTTGCAGCTGCGCATGTCTTAGGTCAACAAAAACAGTAATACCTTTTATATATTATTTTCTTCTCTATTTGTGCGTTTTCTTTTTTTAAATTTTTCAACATGTTTTTAATCACAAATAGAAAATACCATAAAAAAAAGGTATTACACACGTTAATGTGAACAAGTTAACTTATCATTTATAATATTTTATATAAATATCACACTTAAATATTATTTTCTATATAAATAATAAGTACAGCTATATGTTTAAAGGTTTTTTTATTGCGTTCAAATACAATGTATGCGAAGTTCACAATATAATATATATTGTCATAATGCATTACAAGGAGTTAAAAAAAAAAAAAAAACAGAAAAACATTCAAAACATTGTATAATTCAAAACATTTTGAATGAAAAGAACAAAAAGAAAACTTTTTTTTCTTTTTTATTCTTTTTTTTTATTTTGTTTTTATATAATTATTTTTTTTTCTTTTCGGATAGGAACACAATAATGATCCTTCCGCAGGTTCACCTACGGAAACCTTGTTACGACTTTTACTTCCTCTAAATAATCAAGTTCGGTCAACTTTTGCGAAACAACCGTGAAACACAAGGCGTCACAGTGATCACGTCCGGAGACCTCACTAAATAATTCAATCGGTAGTAGCGACGGGCGGTGTGTACAAAGGGCAGGGACGTAATCAATGCGAGTTAATGACTCACACTTACTGGGAATTCCAAGTTCATGTGAACAGTTTCAGTTCACAATCCCAAGCATGAAAGTGGTTCAGCGGTTTACCCGGACCTCTCGGTCTAGGAAATACACGTTGATACTTTCATTGTAGCGCGCGTGCAGCCCAGGACATCTAAGGGCATCACAGACCTGTTATTGCTCAATCTCGTTACTGCTAGACGCAATTTGTCCATTTAAGAAGCTAGTGTCCTTATAATGGGACAAACCAACAGGTACGACTCCACTTATATAAACACATTCAAACACTTGTACATTCAAGATGAACGCATGAATGAAGGCTATATAAGCTTCAACACCATAATCCTGAAAGCATCTATTTAATATATTTGAGTCTCGTTCGTTATCGGAATTAACCAGACAAATCACTCCACGAACTAAGAACGGCCATGCACCACCACCCATAGATTCGAGAAAGAGCTATCAATCTGTCTTACACGCTTATGTTCGGACCTGGTAAGTTTTCCCGTGTTGAGTCAAATTAAGCCGCAGGCTCCACTCCTGGTGGTGCCCTTCCGTCAATTCCTTTAAGTTTCAGCTTTGCAACCATACTTCCCCCGGAGCCCAAAAGCTTTGGTTTCCCGGGAAGCGACTGAGAGAGCCATAGTAGTAGCTACACCCAATTGCTAGCTGGCATCGTTTATGGTTAGAACTAGGGCGGTATCTGATCGCCTTCGAACCTCTAACTTTCGTTCTTGATTAATGAAAACATCTTTGGCAAATGCTTTCGCTTAAGTTAGTCTTACGACGGTCCAAGAATTTCACCTCTCGCGTCGTAATACTAATGCCCCCAAACTGCTTCTATTAATCATTACCTCTTGATCTAAAAACCAATGAAAGTAGAACAGAGGTCTTATTTCATTATTCCATGCACAAAATATTCAGGCATTTGGAGCCTGCTTTAAGCACTCTAATTTGTTCAAAGTAATTGTACCGGCCCACAACAACACTCGATGAAGAGCACTGAAGCAGGTTTAAATAGGAGGAATATATAAAAAATACATTGTATTAATTATATATAAGAACTCCACCGGTAATACGCTTACATACATAAGGTAATGTACATACCACAATTATAGTTGTACTACCCGTATGAAGCACAAATTCAACTACGAACGTTTTAACCGCAACAACTTTAATATACGCTATTGGAGCTGGAATTACCGCGGCTGCTGGCACCAGACTTGCCCTCCAATAGGTCCTTGTTAAAGGATTTAAAGTGTACTCATTCCAATTACAGGGCCTCGGATATGAGTCCTGTATTGTTATTTTTCGTCACTACCTCCCCGAACTGGGAGTGGGTAATTTACGCGCCTGCTGCCTTCCTTAGATGTGGTAGCCGTTTCTCAGGCTCCCTCTCCGGAATCGAACCCTGATTCCCCGTTACCCGTTGCAACCATGGTAGTCCTAGATACTACCATCAAAAGTTGATAGGGCAGACATTTGAAAGATCTGTCGTCGGTACGAGACCATACGATCTGCAAGTTATCTAGAGTTCAACCAATATAACGATCGAATAATCGCTTGGTTTTAGCCTAATAAAAGCACACGTTCCAAAAGGTCCGTGTTTATTTTGCATGTATTAGCTCTAGAATTACCACAGTTATCCAAGTAACTGTTAACGATCTATGGAACCATAACTGATATAATGAGCCTTTTGCGGTTTCACTTTTAATTTGTTTGTACTTAGACATGCATGGCTTAATCTTTGAGACAAGCATATAACTACTGGCAGGATCAACCAGAATAATATATATTTCTTTTTTATATAATATTTTTTATATTATATAAAAGTTTAAAATGATATTTTCTTATTTGAAAATTATACACAAATACACAAAACATAAAAACATTTACAATATACACAACAATTTTTCTATGTTTCTTTCTTTATTATATTTTTTTTCATTATATTTCATTTCTATTGTGTGATTTTGTAATGGATTTTTTTAATTTTTGTTTTGGTATCGTGAAAAGAATTTTCGTTCTCTATACATATTATTATTTAATTATTATGTAAGAACGATATTTCTTCTTATATTGGCAAAATTTTCAAATAATATCATTCTATACATTTTACTTTATTTCAATGCATATAGTAATATATATACCTTTTTTTAAGAGTATATACATTTTTTTCTTGATTTGAAATTAATAATTTCAAATTCTATTATATTTATTTCAATAATAAATATATGATAAAAAGTATTTTCGGGTGCAACACTTTAATATTTTATTTTATTTAAAAACCATCCTTTTACACATATATTTTATGAGTAAATATTAGAATAGCTCACAAATAAAACTAAAATATTGTTTAATATTTATTTCTACAATATGTTAGTATAGAATAATAGATTTTTTATGTTTTTGTATAAAACAAAATCTATTTCTATTTAAACTAACTGTAGGAAACCAGGAATAAAAAACGCTCATTATATACAATATGTTAGTACAGAATATAGAGTTTTGTATAAAACAAAATCTATTTCTATTTAAACTAACTGTATAAAAACCAGGAATAAAAAACGCTCATTATATACAATATGTTAGTACAGAATATAGAGTTTTGTATAAAACAAAATCTATTTCTATTTAAACTAACTGTATAAAAACCAGGAATAAAAAACGCTCATTATATACAATATGTTAGTACAGAATATAGAATTTTGTATAAAACAAAATCTATTTCTATTTAAACTAACTGTATAAAAACCAGGAATAAAAAACGCTATTATATACAATATGTTAGTACAGAATATAGAGTTTTGTATAAAACAAAATCTATTTCTATTTAAACTAACTGTATAAAAACCAGGAATAAAAAACGCTCATTATATACAATATGTTAGTACAGAATATAGAGTTTTGTATAAAACAAAATCTATTTCTATTTAAACTAACTGTATAAAAACCAGGAATAAAAAGGCACACAAAATCAACTTTCATTTTCATATTTACTTAAAAATACATATAAAGTAAAAAATATTTCCATATAAATACTAAGTAAATAAAGTCATACAAGTATGAAAATTTTCATACAAGTACTAAATACATAAATCATATAAGTATAGTAATATTCATACTTATAAGTATTTAAAAACAATTTCTTACTAATAAACTAACATAATGAATTCAAATATATAAAAGTATAATACATTTCCTAGCAGTAAAAAATTTTCATATAAGTACTAAATGTATAAAGTCTATGAAGTAATAAATTTTCATATAAGTACTATTTCAGTATATGTCAATTTGAGCAGATTTGTGCAAATTTGTTATAAATGTTCTCTCCCATGTTGACGTTACCAACCCGAAAATATATGGAAAAATTCTTTTAACCTATTTAAAATTTAAAAACTCATATATACGTGGGTAATTTATATCATTTTCAAATATCGTCATGGTCATAATACAACTAATAACATCAAAAGTATTTTTACAATCGATTTTTTTTTTTAAATTTTTAACTTGTATGACTTCATATTTAATACTTATATGAAAATTTATTACTTCATAGACTTTATACATTTAATACTTATATGAAAATTTATTACTTCATAGACTTTATACATTTAATACTTATATGAAAATTCATTACTTCATAGACTTTATATTTTTTATACTTATATAAAAATTTATTACTTCATAGACTTTATATTTTACTTCATAGACTTTATACATTTAATACTCATATGAAAATTTATTACTTCATAGACTTTATATATTTACTACTTATATGAAAATTTATTACTTCATAGACTTTATACAATTAATACTTATATGAAAATTTATTACTTCATAGACTTTATACAATTAATACTTATATGAAAATTTATTACTTCATAGACTTTATACAATTAATACTTATATGAAAATTTATTACTTCATAGACTTTATACAATTAATACTTATATGAAAATTTATTACTTCATAGACTTTATACATTTAATACTTATATGAAAATTCATTACTTCATAGACTTTATATTTTTTATACTTATATAAAAATTTATTACTTCATAGACTTTATATTTTACTTCATAGACTTTATACATTTAATACTCATATGAAAATTTATTACTTCATAGACTTTATATATTTACTACTTATATGAAAATTTATTACTTCATAGACTTTATACAATTAATACTTATATGAAAATTTATTACTTCATAGACTTTATACAATTAATACTTATATGAAAATTTATTACTTCATAGACTTTATACAATTAATACTTATATGAAAATTTATTACTTCATAGATTTTATATATTTACTACTTATATGAAAATTTATTACTTCATAGACTTTATACAATTAATACTTATATGAAAATTTATTACTTCATAGACTTTATACAATTAATACTTATATGAAAATTTATTACTTCATAGACTTTATACAATTAATACTTATATGAAAATTTATTACTTCATAGACTTTATACAATTAATACTTATATGAAAATTTATTATTTCATAGACTTTATACAATTAATACTTATATGAAAATTTATTACTTCATAGACTTTATACAATTAATACTTATATGAAAATTTATTACTTCATAGACTTTATACAATTAATACTTATATGAAAATTTATTACTTCATAGACTTTATACAATTAATACTTATATGAAAATTTATTACTTCATAGACTTTATACAATTAATACTTATATGAAAATTTATTACTTCATAGACTTTATACAATTAACACTTATATGAAAATTTATTACTTCATAGACTTTATACAATTAATACTTATATGAAAATTTATTACTTCATAGACTTTATACAATTAATACTTATATGAAAATTTATTACTTCATAGACTTTATACAATTAATACTTATATGAAAATTTATTACTTCATAGACTTTATACAATTAATACTTATATGAAAATTTATTACTTCATAGACTTTATACATTTAATACTTATATGAAAATTCATTACTTCATAGACTTTATATTTTTTATACTTATATAAAAATTTATTACTTCATAGACTTTATATTTTACTTCATAGACTTTATACATTTAATACTTATATGAAAATTTATTACTTCATAGACTTTATATATTTACTACTTATATGAAAATTTATTACTTCATAGACTTTATACATTTAGTACTTATATGAAAATTTATTACTTCATAGACTTTATATTTTACTTCATAGACTTTATACATTTAATACTTATATGAAAATTTATTACTTCATAGACTTTATACAATTAATACTTATATGAAAATTTATTACTTCATAGACTTTATACAATTAATACTTATATGAAAATTTATTACTTCATAGACTTTATATATTTACTACTTATATGAAAATTTATTACTTCATAGACTTTATACATTTAGTACTTATATGAAAATTTATTACTTCATAGACTTTATGCAATTAATACTTATATGAAAATTTATTACTTCATAGACTTTATATATTTACTACTTATATGAAAATTTATTACTTCATAGACTTTATACATTTAGTACTTATATGAAAATTTATTACTTCATAGACTTTATACAATTAATACTTATATGAAAATTTATTACTTCATAGACTTTATACAATTAATACTTATATGAAAATTTATTACTTCATAGACTTTATACAATTAATACTTATATGAAAATTTATTACTTCATAGACTTTATATATTTACTACTTATATGAAAATTTATTACTTCATAGACTTTATACATTTAGTACTTATATGAAAATTTATTACTTCATAGACTTTATACAATTAATACTTATATGAAAATTTATTACTTCATAGACTTTATACAATTAATACTTATATGAAAATTTATTACTTCATAGACTTTATACAATTAATACTTATATGAAAATTTATTACTTCATAGACTTTATACATTTAATACTTATATGAAAATTTATTACTTCATAGACTTTATACAATTAATACTTATATGAAAATTCATTACTTCATAGACTTTATATTTTTTATACTTATATAAAAATTTATTACTTCATAGACTTTATATTTTACTTCATAGACTTTATACATTTAATACTTATATGAAAATTTATTACTTCATAGACTTTATATATTTACTACTTATATGAAAATTTATTACTTCATAGATTTTATACATTTAGTACTTATATGAAAATTTATTACTTCATAGACTTTATACAATTAATACTTATATGAAAATTTATTACTTCATAGACTTTATACAATTAATACTTATATGAAAATTTATTACTTCATAGACTTTATACAATTAATACTTATATGAAAATTTATTACTTCATAGACTTTATACAATTAATACTTATATGAAAATTTATTACTTCATAGACTTTATATATTTACTACTTATATGAAAATTTATTACTTCATAGACTTTATACATTTAGTACTTATATGAAAATTTATTACTTCATAGACTTTATGCAATTAATACTTATATGAAAATTTATTACTTCATAGACTTTATATATTTACTACTTA
>NW_027212753.1:282500-290000 GCF_042242935.1 Bactrocera oleae | reverse complement strand
AGCTCCTGAAGCCGTTCCACCATAACTCTTTCCAGCACTTTTCCAAGTACTGGAAGGAGACTGATGCCCCGATAAGAGCGAGGATCACTCCTGATCTTATCAGGGGACTTCAGGAGAGGTACAACCCTAGCAATTTTCCACTCGCGGGGAAAATAACCCTCCCACACGCACTTATCATAAATGGCCTCCAAGTATTCAGGAATGAACTTCCACAAGCTTTTACACATCTCTCCGTTCAAACCATCAAAACCTGGGGACCGTTTAGACCTGACCAGGCCAAAGGCGTACCCCAACTCTCCATCATCTAATGGAGGGACAGGTACCTCTTGTGCTTGAGGTACCTGAACCTCCGCCCTAGGAAAGAACGCTCCTAACAAAGCCCCCGCACACTCTCTCCACGTTGATAACACAGTGTCACCAACGCGAAGAGAGGTGATATCCTCCCTCTTACGACCCCGGCAGATCCTATAGACCTGACCCCACGGGTCGTCCCTATTTTCCCCTACAAAATTCCTCCACTCCTCTTCTTTAACTTTTACCAACATATCCTTATATTCCCTAGCCGCACAACTAAGTTCATGCCTAAGCTGGGACAGCCTGTCAGAATTGGACCGCCGAGCGCGTTGAAACTTTCGCCTCAATCGCCTGACAGTCCTCCTCTTCAAGGTTAACTCATGCGTCCACCACTTAATTTTCCTAACGATAAAACTTTCACACTTTCTAAGTACCCTATCATTAACCCCCCACACTACCTCATAAAGACGAGCAACCTGCTCATCGACCCCCAAATCCTCAAACGCTATAAGCGGTATACCCAATACCGCTTCCCTGACAGATCGTCCATATTGGTTCCAGTCGATACCAGAGGTACGCCATCGCCGCAATGGACTCTCATACAGCGAGGGAGGGGATTTGGGAGTAACCATAATTTGGATCAAATTATGATCACTCAATCCCCACCCTCCCTTAACCTCCCATCTAGCTACGAACGCCCTATCTGCTGCCTGATTCATAAGCGTCACGTCAATGTCACTCACGCCCCCAGGCCCATCAAACGTGTACCATTCACTCGGCTCATTCACAATGTGGAGGTTTTTAGCCACCACCCATTCACTTAATGCCTCGCCTCGACTGTGGCTTTGATATCCAGACGAATGCCGGGATACCTTACTAAACCACATCGAAGACGAGGCATTCGCATCCAGCCCTAGGATAAATGGGCTACTACTCGCAAGTAGTAGTAGCTTATCCATGTAGCCCAGGTAGGGCTCTAGGGGCTCGCTAAATTTGCAGTACAAACTAGCTACAATCAGCCTACCGAACTCCCCCTCTATCGCGACACATACACCCAGTTGTGAGGAATCCACAACTACACAATCGTAGTTGGGATCACTCACAACAATTGCAGCATTAGCCCCAAGGTCCGTGAAGACCCTGAAACTACCAGGAAGACCCCGAACCACACCATTGGTGGCGTAGGGCTCCTGGAGTAAGGCAATGCCGCACCTCCCCTCAGCCATACACCCCCCCAATTCACACATTACGGCATACGCCCCCTGGCAGTTTAACTGTATAATTCCCCCCATCAGTGTCTGGCGAGGGCGCGCTCAACAATGCCACAGTATATCGGGCAGACAGCGGACATCATAAGATGCCCAGCTGGTCTACCCTTGAATGCGCAGTTGCGGCAATGGAGTGCATTGACGCAACTGGCAGCTCTGTGGCCTTCCTGACCGCACCTCCGGCAGACATCTGATTTGGCCCTACACACAGCCACTCTATGGTCGAAACTCATACACCGGAAGCAGCCAGCAACGGGGCTATCCGGTCGCACCCGGAAGGAGAACCACTTGATGTAGCACCTACCTGCCTCCAGGAGGGCGGACATCATTTTGTCCGTACCCTCAAGGACGACATTGGTGCTACCATCAGGGGCCACCTTCCAGGGGCGACTGACCATCCTTACGTCAGACCTCTGGGACGCCGGGCTGAAATCCTGAAGGTTCAGCCGGAGTAACTCTTCCATGAACTCATCATGGGAGATCTCCGTATGAACCCCCTGGACTACAACCCGAGGACCCAACTTCCGGTTGACAGTCACGTCCAACCCCACCTCCCCGAATTTCGCGTTCGTCGCAACTTTCTCCCTCTCTAAAACAGAGGGAGTGCGGATAACCGCCCCACCACCCTTAATTGGCCTAACCTCGTGGATCCTTACCCCCAGGGAAGGACCCACCTCCTTAACTACTTTTTTAATCACTTCCTCAGAGGAAGCTGCAGGCCCCTTACTCCTAACCACAACGGACCAGGTCTCAACAGGCTTCTGCGCCACCGGTGCAATCGCCTCCAGTACAGGTGCTGGGGGCGGAGGCATCGGTGCCGATGGAGCCGGCATTGACCTGCTCGGCGGCGAGGAGTGTCCCCCACAGCTTCCTCTAAGGGCGTCAACTTGACCGCGAAGATGGGCATTCTCGGCTACAACCGTCATCAGAAGTGCCTCGTACTTCGAGGCAAGCTCCATCAGCCCCTTCACGGTCCCTATAGCGAAATTTTCGGCCCCAAAAACTACTTCGCTAAGCTCCGCCGAAATTTTCTTAATAGCCGCGACATGGCTAACCGCACCACCCCCGACAACAACACCCCCCTTAAGAGCTCCACGGTTGCTCGCGCCGCTCTTGCTCACGCTCATTTTGCTAGCGCCCTTTTTCTTCGCGCCCGTATCAACGCACGCAACACCCACTTCGCCCTCGCCCGACTTTGCGGGGTGAACAGCCGCTTTTTCAGCGGTGTCACCGTTACCGCAACCGCTACCACTACCGCTCCCACCCTCATCACCCCCCGTTTCTACCGGCGACCCCACACGCGCCTTCCGCCGTGGCGGGGACCTTACCGATGGCCCCACCATCTCGTCTCCCGAAGTGTCGACCGTAATGGTTGATGGCCCCGACTCTTCGCTCCCAGCGAGGGACTTAACCCTCCTCCTCCGTGGTGGAGGCATCTCTACCTTCGGACTTCGCCTTTCGGTAGGCTGATCCGCCAAGCGTACCACTGACGCAGATGGGACTCGTTCAGACAAGACCCCGAAACAGCCGCTCGCCACGTACGTGCGACTGAACGCGCTGAAAAAAGTGTCGCAAGCGCAGACCCGCTCTGTAGCAGCGACGACCCAAGCGGACGATTAAGGCGTTCTCGCAAGGGTACAGCCCACAACTCCAACCAAATGGTCTGGACAAGGTCACTCAAATGACCGCCGGACGGAACAAGTCCCCGTAACGGTTGCGAGTCGACCGATGTGGCGCTGAACCGAATCGATCCGTGGGCTAAACGCACACTACTACGACCGTTTGTCTGCACAGGATTCACTGTCTCCAACACTGGGACAGCCGCCGGTACCTATTGAGCAATCCTGCTCAGGACTTGCTGACACTGACCAACTGAACGCCAGATGCCCAACACAGCACTCCAAACAAGCAGTCCAGCCGGCAAACAATGCCAACAACACAGCACTAAACTGGAACTGTACGGAGAGTCCCACAACAATAACAATCACGTTGCGGTAGTACCTAAAGGTACAGTACACAATATTAAAAAATATGTACTTACCGCTACTTAATATGCCCACGCCAAAAATTTCCTAAAAACGCGCAATTCGTGCCCTAGCACGAAAAACCACACACGCGGTCCCGTAACCGAGCAAAAACAATTTCCAGCGAATACCCGCACAAAACGAAATTCCACGGAAATCGCAACAACAATTTTCACACCCGCCAAGCAACGGTGCCAACTCACTCGCGTAAACAAATACCGCACAAAAGAAAATCGAAAAAATCACTAATTAATCGCAACGATGCGCACGCACGTCTATTCGCGTCGGAATCCAAACAACGAATGAGTAGATAGGGACAGAGGGAATCTCGTTAATCCATTCATGCGCGTCACTAATTAGATGACGAGGCATTTGGCTACCTTAAGAGAGTCATAGTTACTCCCGCCGTTTACCCGCGCTTACTTGAATTTCTTCACTTTGACATTCAGAGCACTGGGCAGAAATCACATTGTGTCAACACCCGTTAGGGCCATCACAATGCTTTGTTTTAATTAGACAGTCGGATTCCCCAAGTCCGTGCCAGTTCTGAATTGATTGTTAATTGATAATCGTTATAATTTAAAAAGTATCTATACAATAATAAATCCTTTAGAAATTTTAGCAAGAAAGTTCCACAATTGGCTACGTAACTACTATCCGGGGAACAAGAATCGAAATTCTCTATTTACCCAGAACGAGTACATAAACCATGGTATTGCTTCCCAATCAAGCCCGACTATCTCAATCTTCAGAGCCAATCCTTATCCCGAAGTTACGGATCTAATTTGCCGACTTCCCTTACCTACATTATTCTATCGACTAGAGACTCTTCACCTTGGAGACCAGCTGCGGATATTGGTACGGCCTGTTGAGAAGTTTGCGTAACCCCACCATAAATTTTCAAGGTCCGAGGAGAAAATATCGACACAACAGTAAATGTCATGCTCTTCTAGTCCATCTACCATATCTCTCTTCGAAAGACTTCCATGGTAGTACGACTATAAAACAGAAAAGAAAACTCTTCCGATACCTCTCGACGGCTTCTTTATGGTCGTTCCTGTTGCCAGGATGAGCACAAGGCCCATTTTTAATAACAAACGGATACTCAACAGGTTACGGAATTGGAACCGTATTCCCTTTCGTTCAAAATTATTCAAGTGTTTAATTACTATGGAATAAAAATTCATTCATTTCATTTCATTAAAACTTGAAAATTTTCGGCTTTCGCCTTGAACTTAGGACCGACTAACTCGTGATCAACCACTGTTCACACGAAACCCTTCTCCACTTCAGTCCTCCAAGGTCTCATTCGATTATTTGCTACTACCACCAAGATCTGTACCAATAGCGGCTCCATGCAGGCTTACGCCAAACACTTCTAAGCACACCATTGTACCCTCCTACTCACTAAAGTTTCAAAATTTATAATCCAACCGAAATTGTATTATAAATCATGTACTTTAGCGGTAATGTATAGGTATACAACTTAAGCGCCATCCATTTTAAGGGCTAGTTGCTTCGGCAGGTGAGTTGTTACACACTCCTTAGCGGATTACGACTTCCATGTCCACCGTCCTGCTGTTTTAAGCAACCAACGCCTTTCATGGTATCTGCATGAGTTGTTAATTTAGGCACCGTAACATTACGTTTGGTTCATCCCACAGCGCCAGTTCTGCTTACCAAAAGTGGCCCACTGGGCACATTATATCATAACCTCAACCTTCATATCAAGAAAGGTGAGGTTCTTACCCATTTAAAGTTTGAGAATAGGTTAAGGTCGTTTCGACCCTAAGGCCTCTAATCATTCGCTTTACCAGATAAGATTATTTTACATAATTTTTAAATGCACCAGCTATCCTGAGGGAAACTTCGGAGGGAACCAGCTACTAGATGGTTCGATTGGTCTTTCGCCCCTATACTCAATTCTGACAATCGATTTGCACGTCAGAACTGTTTCGGTCTTCCATCAGGGTTTCCCCTGACTTCAACCTGATCAAGTATAGTTCACCATCTTTCGGGTCACAGCATATATGCTCAAGGTACGCTCCAGTTAGAGGTATAAATAATAATAAATTATCATTATACATAACTATATGGAACGCCCCGGGATTGAATTAATAATGTAATACATTAAAAATTAATCCCATTATTAATACAGTTAAGTTAATTTCGCCATTAGGTTTAATATAACCCAATGACTTGCACATATGTTAGACTCCTTGGTCCGTGTTTCAAGACGGGTCCCGAAGGTATCCTGAATCTTTCGCATTGTTAATCATATAAATGCATACAATTAATATTAAAATCAATGATAATAATATTATTGTAAAATTCAAAAGAATTTTAGCATTATATATAATAAAATCTATCAACACTTTATCAAATCATCAGTAATTATTCTATGTTAATAAGCTAAAAGCAAATTAATTTGAATAAACTTAAAAACCAATGATCTTTTGATAAATATTTTATTATGTTAATAGATTACAATGTCCTTATATGAAAAAAATGCACACTATTACTATAATATTTAAAATTAAATACTACAGTTATAATGATGAATTTTTCATAATGGATATTCAGGTTCATCGGGCTTAACCTCTAAGCAGTTTCACGTACTATTTAACTCTCTATTCAGAGTTCTTTTCAACTTTCCCTCACGGTACTTGTTTACTATCGGTCTCATGGTTATATTTAGTTTTAGATGGAGTTTACCACCCACTTAGTGCTGCACTATCAAGCAACACGACTCTTTGGAAATATCTTTCTAGTAATCATTAACGTTATACGGGCCTGGCACCCTCTATGGGTAAATGGCCTCATTTAAGAAGGACTTAAATCGTTAATTTCTCATACTAGATATTAAGATATTCCATACACTGCATCTCACATTTGCCATATAGACAAAGTGACTTAGTGCTGAACTATTTTCTTTTCGCTCGCCGCTACTAAGAAAATCCTTGTTAGTTTCTTTTCCTCCCCTCATTAATATGCTTAAATTCAGGGGGTAGTCCCATATGAGTTGAGGTTGTATAAAATATATTTTAGATTGATTTGTTTATTTTTATTTAATTTTTTTGCTATTTGCTATTTTAAAGAAATATATTTTTATATCTTGATTACTCAATATTATTCAATCTTTTCATCCCTTTTTAAAATTCATAATATAATAATTAATAAAATTAACAACATTATTCCTCCACATATCATATATTTTTTTTTATTATAAATTTTTCTCAATACAATAGAGTGAATTAATTCTAGAATAAAAATTTATTTTATGCTAGACATTCCTCTTATGTATTATTTAATATAATTTAAATAATGTTGAAAATTTTTTCTTTTATGGGAATACTAAGATTCTCATTTATCATAAATTTTCGTTCAAATATGAGGTATTCAAGAATATATTTTCTATATTTCTTTTTATGCTATTAATATTATGGATTGAAAAATACAATCCAATAATATGCCATATGCTTAAATTCTATTAATTGACTAAAAGAATAAGCAACTAATTTAGCATAGTCTTACAACCCTCAACCATATGTAGTCCAAGCAGCACTTTAAAATTAATTAAAGTACATAACAGCATGGACCGCAATATGCGTTCAAAATGTCGATGTTCATGTGTCCTGCAGTTCACACGATGACGCACAGTTTGCTGCGTTCTTCATCGACCCATGAGCCGAGTGATCCACCGCTTAGAGTGATAATTTTTTTGTATTTTTTTAATTCAAAGTCAAAGAATTTTAATTTATTGAAAGTATTAATAATTAATCAATAATAAATTTTTAATACATAAGTTTAAAACATCTTTCAATAAATTGTAATTTTAAACCCAAACATTTGCAGCTGCGCATGTCTTAGGTCAACAAAAACAGTAATACCTTTTATATATTATTTTCTTCTCT
>NW_027212753.1:275000-280000 GCF_042242935.1 Bactrocera oleae | reverse complement strand
CAAAACATAAAAACATTTACAATATACACAACAATTTTTCTATGTTTCTTTCTTTATTATATTTTTTTTCATTATATTTCATTTCTATTGTGTGATTTTGTAATGGATTTTTTTAATTTTTGTTTTGGTATCGTGAAAAGAATTTTCGTTCTCTATACATATTATTATTTAATTATTATGTAAGAACGATATTTCTTCTTATATTGGCAAAATTTTCAAATAATATCATTCTATACATTTTACTTTATTTCAATGCATATAGTAATATATATACCTTTTTTTAAGAGTATATACATTTTTTTCTTGATTTGAAATTAATAATTTCAAATTCTATTATATTTATTTCAATAATAAATATATGATAAAAAGTATTTTCGGGTGCAACACTTTAATATTTTATTTTATTTAAAAACCATCCTTTTACACATATATTTTATGAGTAAATATTAGAATAGCTCACAAATAAAACTAAAATATTGTTTAATATTTATTTCTACAATATGTTAGTATAGAATAATAGATTTTTTATGTTTTTGTATAAAACAAAATCTATTTCTATTTAAACTAACTGTAGGAAACCAGGAATAAAAAACGCTCATTATATACAATATGTTAGTACAGAATATAGAGTTTTGTATAAAACAAAATCTATTTCTATTTAAACTAACTGTATAAAAACCAGGAATAAAAAACGCTCATTATATACAATATGTTAGTACAGAATATAGAGTTTTGTATAAAACAAAATCTATTTCTATTTAAACTAACTGTATAAAAACCAGGAATAAAAAACGCTCATTATATACAATATGTTAGTACAGAATATAGAATTTTGTATAAAACAAAATCTATTTCTATTTAAACTAACTGTATAAAAACCAGGAATAAAAAACGCTATTATATACAATATGTTAGTACAGAATATAGAGTTTTGTATAAAACAAAATCTATTTCTATTTAAACTAACTGTATAAAAACCAGGAATAAAAAACGCTCATTATATACAATATGTTAGTACAGAATATAGAGTTTTGTATAAAACAAAATCTATTTCTATTTAAACTAACTGTATAAAAACCAGGAATAAAAAGGCACACAAAATCAACTTTCATTTTCATATTTACTTAAAAATACATATAAAGTAAAAAATATTTCCATATAAATACTAAGTAAATAAAGTCATACAAGTATGAAAATTTTCATACAAGTACTAAATACATAAATCATATAAGTATAGTAATATTCATACTTATAAGTATTTAAAAACAATTTCTTACTAATAAACTAACATAATGAATTCAAATATATAAAAGTATAATACATTTCCTAGCAGTAAAAAATTTTCATATAAGTACTAAATGTATAAAGTCTATGAAGTAATAAATTTTCATATAAGTACTATTTCAGTATATGTCAATTTGAGCAGATTTGTGCAAATTTGTTATAAATGTTCTCTCCCATGTTGACGTTACCAACCCGAAAATATATGGAAAAATTCTTTTAACCTATTTAAAATTTAAAAACTCATATATACGTGGGTAATTTATATCATTTTCAAATATCGTCATGGTCATAATACAACTAATAACATCAAAAGTATTTTTACAATCGATTTTTTTTTTAAATTTTTAACTTGTATGACTTCATATTTAATACTTATATGAAAATTTATTACTTCATAGACTTTATACATTTAATACTTATATGAAAATTTATTACTTCATAGACTTTATACATTTAATACTTATATGAAAATTCATTACTTCATAGACTTTATATTTTTTATACTTATATAAAAATTTATTACTTCATAGACTTTATATTTTACTTCATAGACTTTATACATTTAATACTCATATGAAAATTTATTACTTCATAGACTTTATATATTTACTACTTATATGAAAATTTATTACTTCATAGACTTTATACAATTAATACTTATATGAAAATTTATTACTTCATAGACTTTATACAATTAATACTTATATGAAAATTTATTACTTCATAGACTTTATACAATTAATACTTATATGAAAATTTATTACTTCATAGACTTTATACAATTAATACTTATATGAAAATTTATTACTTCATAGACTTTATACATTTAATACTTATATGAAAATTCATTACTTCATAGACTTTATATTTTTTATACTTATATAAAAATTTATTACTTCATAGACTTTATATTTTACTTCATAGACTTTATACATTTAATACTCATATGAAAATTTATTACTTCATAGACTTTATATATTTACTACTTATATGAAAATTTATTACTTCATAGACTTTATACAATTAATACTTATATGAAAATTTATTACTTCATAGACTTTATACAATTAATACTTATATGAAAATTTATTACTTCATAGACTTTATACAATTAATACTTATATGAAAATTTATTACTTCATAGATTTTATATATTTACTACTTATATGAAAATTTATTACTTCATAGACTTTATACAATTAATACTTATATGAAAATTTATTACTTCATAGACTTTATACAATTAATACTTATAAGAAAATTTATTACTTCATAGACTTTATACAATTAATACTTATATGAAAATTTATTACTTCATAGACTTTATACAATTAATACTTATATGAAAATTTATTATTTCATAGACTTTATACAATTAATACTTATATGAAAATTTATTACTTCATAGACTTTATACAATTAATACTTATATGAAAATTTATTACTTCATAGACTTTATACAATTAATACTTATATGAAAATTTATTACTTCATAGACTTTATACAATTAATACTTATATGAAAATTTATTACTTCATAGACTTTATACAATTAATACTTATATGAAAATTTATTACTTCATAGACTTTATACAATTAATACTTATATGAAAATTTATTACTTCATAGACTTTATACAATTAATACTTATATGAAAATTTATTACTTCATAGACTTTATACAATTAATACTTATATGAAAATTTATTACTTCATAGACTTTATACAATTAATACTTATATGAAAATTTATTACTTCATAGACTTTATACAATTAATACTTATATGAAAATTTATTACTTCATAGACTTTATACAATTAATACTTATATGAAAATTTATTACTTCATAGACTTTATACAATTAATACTTATATGAAAATTTATTACTTCATAGACTTTATACATTTAATACTTATATGAAAATTCATTACTTCATAGACTTTATATTTTTTATACTTATATAAAAATTTATTACTTCATAGACTTTATATTTTACTTCATAGACTTTATACATTTAATACTTATATGAAAATTTATTACTTCATAGACTTTATATATTTACTACTTATATGAAAATTTATTACTTCATAGACTTTATACATTTAGTACTTATATGAAAATTTATTACTTCATAGACTTTATATTTTACTTCATAGACTTTATACATTTAATACTTATATGAAAATTTATTACTTCATAGACTTTATACAATTAATACTTATATGAAAATTTATTACTTCATAGACTTTATACAATTAATACTTATATGAAAATTTATTACTTCATAGACTTTATATATTTACTACTTATATGAAAATTTATTACTTCATAGACTTTATACATTTAGTACTTATATGAAAATTTATTACTTCATAGACTTTATGCAATTAATACTTATATGAAAATTTATTACTTCATAGACTTTATATATTTACTACTTATATGAAAATTTATTACTTCATAGACTTTATACATTTAGTACTTATATGAAAATTTATTACTTCATAGACTTTATACAATTAATACTTATATGAAAATTTATTACTTCATAGACTTTATACAATTAATACTTATATGAAAATTTATTACTTCATAGACTTTATACAATTAATACTTATATGAAAATTTATTACTTCATAGACTTTATATATTTACTACTTATATGAAAATTTATTACTTCATAGACTTTATACATTTAGTACTTATATGAAAATTTATTACTTCATAGACTTTATACAATTAATACTTATATGAAAATTTATTACTTCATAGACTTTATACAATTAATACTTATATGAAAATTTATTACTTCATAGACTTTATACAATTAATACTTATATGAAAATTTATTACTTCATAGACTTTATACATTTAATACTTATATGAAAATTTATTACTTCATAGACTTTATACAATTAATACTTATATGAAAATTCATTACTTCATAGACTTTATATTTTTTATACTTATATAAAAATTTATTACTTCATAGACTTTATATTTTACTTCATAGACTTTATACATTTAATACTTATATGAAAATTTATTACTTCATAGACTTTATATATTTACTACTTATATGAAAATTTATTACTTCATAGATTTTATACATTTAGTACTTATATGAAAATTTATTACTTCATAGACTTTATACAATTAATACTTATATGAAAATTTATTACTTCATAGACTTTATACAATTAATACTTATATGAAAATTTATTACTTCATTGACTTTATACAATTAATACTTATATGAAAATTTATTACTTCATAGACTTTATACAATTAATACTTATATGAAAATTTATTACTTCATAGACTTTATATATTTACTACTTATATGAAAATTTATTACTTCATAGACTTTATACATTTAGTACTTATATGAAAATTTATTACTTCATAGACTTTATGCAATTAATACTTATATGAAAATTTATTACTTCATAGACTTTATATATTTACTACTTATATGAAAATTTATTACTTCATAGACTTTATACATTTAATACTTATATGAAAATTCACTACTTCTTCATTTAATATTGCAAGCAAAGTATTTTGGTTAACATTTTTATTTTCATGTTATTAAAACACTTGATATACTATTATACCATATTGTATAATATGATTTTAATTCAATTACTTTATTACTTTGGTATATTAAATGATAGTCGTTTGATAACAATCCCAACATTTACCTTATTTTCAATAA
>NW_027212753.1:262500-270000 GCF_042242935.1 Bactrocera oleae | reverse complement strand
CATCAAAACCTGGGGACCGTTTAGACCTGACCAGGCCAAAGGCGTACCCCAACTCTCCATCGTCTAATGGAGGGACAGGTACCTCTTGTGCTTGAGGTACCTGAACCTCCGCCCTAGGAAAGAACGCTCCTAACAAAGCCCCCGCACACTCTCTCCACGTTGATAACATAGTGTCACCAACGCGAAGAGAGGTAACGTCCTCCCTCTTACGACCCCGGCAGATCCTATAGACCTGACCCCACGGGTCGTCCCTATTCTCACTCACGAAACTCCTCCACTCCTCTTCTTTAACTTTTACCAACATATCCTTATATTCCCTAGCAGCACAACTAAGTTCATGCCTAAGCTGGGACAGCCTGTCAGAATTGGACCGCCGAGCGCGTTGAAACTTTCGCCTCAATCGCCTGACAGTCCTCCTCTTCAAGGTTAACTCATGCGTCCACCACTTAATTTTCCTAACGATAAAACTTTCACACTTTCTAAGTACCCTATCATTAACCCCCCACACTACCTCATAAAGACGAGCAACCTGCTCATCAACCCCCAAATCCTCAAACGCTCTAAGCGGTATACCCAATACCGCTTCCCTGACAGATCGTCCATATTGGTTCCAGTCGATACCAGAGGTACGCCATCGCCGCAATGGACTCTCATACAGCGAGGGAGGGGATTTGGGAGTAACCATAATTTGGATCAAATTATGATCACTCAATCCCCACCCTCCCTTAACCTCCCATCTAGCTACGAACGCCCTATCTGCTGCCTGATTCATAAGCGTCACGTCAATGTCACTCACGCCCCCAGGCCCATCAAACGTGTACCATTCACTCGGCTCATTCACAATGTGGAGGTTTTTAGCCACCACCCATTCACTTAATGCCTCGCCTCGACTGTGGCTTTGATATCCAGACGAATGCCGGGATACCTTACTAAACCACATCGAAGACGAGGCATTCGCATCCAGCCCTAGGATAAATGGGCTACTACTCGCAAGTAGTAGTAGCTTATCCATGTAGCCCAGGTAGGGCTCTAGGGGCTCGCTAAATTTGCAGTACAAACTAGCTACAATCAGCCTACCGAACTCCCCCTCTATCGCGACACATACACCCAGTTGTGAGGAATCCACAACTACACAATCGTAGTTGGGATCACTCACAACAATTGCAGCATTAGCCCCAAGGTCCGTGAAGACCTTGAAACTACCAGGAAGACCCCGAACCACACCATTGGTGGCGTAGGGCTCCTGGAGTAAGGCAATGCCGCACCTCCCCTCAGCCATACACCCCCCCAATTCACACATTACGGCATACGCCCCCTGGCAGTTTAACTGTATAATCCCCCCCATCAGTGTCTGGCGAGGGCGCGCTCAACAATGCCACAGTATATCGGGCAGACAGCGGACATCATAAGATGCCCAGCTGGTCTACCCTTGAATGCGCAGTTGCGGCAATGGAGTGCATTGACGCAACTGGCAGCTCTGTGGCCTTCCTGACCGCACCTCCGGCAGACATCTGATTTGGCCCTACACACAGCCACTCTATGGTCGAAACTCATACACCGGAAGCAGCCAGCAACGGGGCTATCCGGTCGCACCCGGAAGGAGAACCACTTGATGTAGCACCTACCTGCCTCCAAGAGGGCGGACATCATTTTGTCCGTACCCTCAAGGACGACATTGGTGCTACCATCAGGGGCCACCTTCCAGGGACGACTGACCATCCTCACATCTGACCTCTGGGACGCCGGGCTAAAATCCTGAAGGTTCAGCCGGAGTAACTCTTCCATGAACTCATCATGGGAGATCTCCGTGTGAACCCCCTGGACTACAACCCGAGGACCCAACTTCCGGTTGACAGTCACGTCCAACCCCACCTCCCCGAATTTCGCGTTCATCGCAACTTTCTCCCTCTCTAAAACAGAGGGAGTGCGGATAACCGCCCCACCACCCTTAATTGGCCTAACCTCGTGGATCCTTACCCCCAGGGAAGGACCCACCTCCTTAACAACTTTTTTAATGACTTCCTCAGAGGAAGCTGCAGGCCCCTTACTCCTAACCACAACTGACCAGGTCTCAACAGGCTTCTGCGCCACCGGTGCAATCGCCTCCAGTACAGGTGCTGGGGGCGGAGGCATCGGTGCCGATGGAGCCGGCATTGACCTGCTCGGCGGCGAGGAGTGTCCTCCACAGCCTCCTCTAAGGGCGTCAACTTGACCACGAAGATGGGCATTCTCGGTTACTACCGTCATCAGAAGTGCCTCGTATTTCGAGGCAAGCTCCATCAGCCCCTTCGCGGTCCCTATAGCGAAATTTTCGGCCCCAAAAACTACTTCGCTTAGCTCCGCCGAAATTTTCTTAATAGCCGCGACATGGCTAACCGCACCACCCCCGACAACAACAACCCCCTTAAGAGCACCACGGTTGCTCGCGCCGCCCTTGCTCGCGCTCGTATTGCTCGCGCTCGTTTTGCTAGCGCCCGTTTTCTTCGCGCCCGTATCAACGCGCGCAACACCCACTTCGCCCTCGCCCGACTTTGCGGGGTGAACAGCCGCTTTTTCAGCGGTGTCACCGTTATCGCAACCGCTACCACTACCGCTCCCGCCCTCATCACCCCCCGTTTCTGCCGGCGACCCCAAACGCGCCTTCCGCCGTGGCGGGGACCTCACCGATGGCCTCACCGCCTCGTCTCCCGAAGTGTCCACCGTTACCACCGATGGACCGGACTCCTCACTCCCAGCGAGGGATTTAACCCTCCTCCTCCGTGGTGGAGGCATTCTTGCCTTCGGACGCCCTTTGGTAGGCTGATCCGCCGAACTTACCACTGACGCAGATGGCACTAGTTCAACAGATGCCGAAAACAGCCGCTCGCCAAGTACGTGCAACTGAACGCGCTGGAGAAAGTATCTCTAGCGCAGACCCGCTCTATAGCAGCGACGACCCAAGCGGACGATTAATGCGTTCTCGCTAGGGTACAGCCCACAACTCCAGCCAAAAGGCCTGGACAGAGGTCACTCAAATTGACCGCCGGACGGATCAATGTCCCCGTAACGGCCGCGAGTCGACCGATGTGGCGCTGGACCGAACCGATCCGTGGGTTAAACGCACACTGCTACGACCGTTTGTCTGCACACGGTACACTCACTTCGACACTGGACAGACGCTGGTACCTTTTGAGCAATCCTGCTCGAAACCTGCTGAAACTGGCCAACTGAACACCAGATGCCCAACACAACACTCCAAATAGGCGACTCTGCCGGCAAAGAATACCAACAATACGGCACTAAACTGGGGCTATGCAAAAAGTCCCCCACCAACAACAACGTGAACGACCACGTTGCGGTAGCACCTAAGGTACTGTACACAATATTAAAAAATATGTACTTACCGCTATTCCACCGAAAAATGCCCAAAAAACGCGCCAATTGTGCCCTTGCACGAAAAAACACACTCGCGGTCACGTACCCGAGCACTAACAACAAAACGCGAATACTCGCACAAAGCGAAATTCCGCAAGAAATTGTAGCAACAATTTCACACACTCGACAAGCAACGGTGCTTATGCTAACGCGTAAACAAATATCGCTCAAAAGAAAATACCGAAAAATCACCGAAAATTACTAATCACAACGATGCGCACGCACGTCTATTCGCGTCGGAATCCAAACAACGAATCAATGGGTAGATAGGGACAGAGGGAATCTCGTTAATCCATTCATGCGCGTCACTAATTAGATGACGAGGCATTTGGCTACCTTAAGAGAGTCATAGTTACTCCCGCCGTTTACCCGCGCTTACTTGAATTTCTTCACTTTGACATTCAGAGCACTGGGCAGAAATCACATTGTGTCAACACCCGTTAGGGCCATCACAATGCTTTGTTTTAATTAGACAGTCGGATTCCCCAAGTCCGTGCCAGTTCTGAATTGATTGTTAATTGATAATCGTTATAATTTAAAAAGTATCTATACAATAATAAATCCTTTAGAAATTTTAGCAAGAAAGTTCCACAATTGGCTACGTAACTACTATCCGGGGAACAAGAATCGAAATTCTCTATTTACCCAGAACGAGTACATAAACCATGGTATTGCTTCCCAATCAAGCCCGACTATCTCAATCTTCAGAGCCAATCCTTATCCCGAAGTTACGGATCTAATTTGCCGACTTCCCTTACCTACATTATTCTATCGACTAGAGACTCTTCACCTTGGAGACCAGCTGCGGATATTGGTACGGCCTGTTGAGAAGTTTGCGTAACCCCACCATAAATTTTCAAGGTCCGAGGAGAAAATATCGACACAACAGTAAATGTCATGCTCTTCTAGTCCATCTACCATATCTCTCTTCGAAAGACTTCCATGGTAGTACGACTATAAAACAGAAAAGAAAACTCTTCCGATACCTCTCGACGGCTTCTTTATGGTCGTTCCTGTTGCCAGGATGAGCACAAGGCCCATTTTTAATAACAAACGGATACTCAACAGGTTACGGAATTGGAACCGTATTCCCTTTCGTTCAAAATTATTCAAGTGTTTAATTACTATGGAATAAAAATTCATTCATTTCATTTCATTAAAACTTGAAAATTTTCGGCTTTCGCCTTGAACTTAGGACCGACTAACTCGTGATCAACCACTGTTCACACGAAACCCTTCTCCACTTCAGTCCTCCAAGGTCTCATTCGATTATTTGCTACTACCACCAAGATCTGTACCAATAGCGGCTCCATGCAGGCTTACGCCAAACACTTCTAAGCACACCATTGTACCCTCCTACTCACTAAAGTTTCAAAATTTATAATCCAACCGAAATTGTATTATAAATCATGTACTTTAGCGGTAATGTATAGGTATACAACTTAAGCGCCATCCATTTTAAGGGCTAGTTGCTTCGGCAGGTGAGTTGTTACACACTCCTTAGCGGATTACGACTTCCATGTCCACCGTCCTGCTGTTTTAAGCAACCAACGCCTTTCATGGTATCTGCATGAGTTGTTAATTTAGGCACCGTAACATTACGTTTGGTTCATCCCACAGCGCCAGTTCTGCTTACCAAAAGTGGCCCACTGGGCACATTATATCATAACCTCAACCTTCATATCAAGAAAGGTGAGGTTCTTACCCATTTAAAGTTTGAGAATAGGTTAAGGTCGTTTCGACCCTAAGGCCTCTAATCATTCGCTTTACCAGATAAGATTATTTTACATAATTTTTAAATGCACCAGCTATCCTGAGGGAAACTTCGGAGGGAACCAGCTACTAGATGGTTCGATTGGTCTTTCGCCCCTATACTCAATTCTGACAATCGATTTGCACGTCAGAACTGTTTCGGTCTTCCATCAGGGTTTCCCCTGACTTCAACCTGATCAAGTATAGTTCACCATCTTTCGGGTCACAGCATATATGCTCAAGGTACGCTCCAGTTAGAGGTATAAATAATAATAAATTATCATTATACATAACTATATGGAACGCCCCGGGATTGAATTAATAATGTAATACATTAAAAATTAATCCCATTATTAATACAGTTAAGTTAATTTCGCCATTAGGTTTAATATAACCCAATGACTTGCACATATGTTAGACTCCTTGGTCCGTGTTTCAAGACGGGTCCCGAAGGTATCCTGAATCTTTCGCATTGTTAATCATATAAATGCATACAATTAATATTAAAATCAATGATAATAATATTATTGTAAAATTCAAAAGAATTTTAGCATTATATATAATAAAATCTATCAACACTTTATCAAATCATCAGTAATTATTCTATGTTAATAAGCTAAAAGCAAATTAATTTGAATAAACTTAAAAACCAATGATCTTTTGATAAATATTTTATTATGTTAATAGATTACAATGTCCTTATATGAAAAAAATGCACACTATTACTATAATATTTAAAATTAAATACTACAGTTATAATGATGAATTTTTCATAATGGATATTCAGGTTCATCGGGCTTAACCTCTAAGCAGTTTCACGTACTATTTAACTCTCTATTCAGAGTTCTTTTCAACTTTCCCTCACGGTACTTGTTTACTATCGGTCTCATGGTTATATTTAGTTTTAGATGGAGTTTACCACCCACTTAGTGCTGCACTATCAAGCAACACGACTCTTTGGAAATATCTTTCTAGTAATCATTAACGTTATACGGGCCTGGCACCCTCTATGGGTAAATGGCCTCATTTAAGAAGGACTTAAATCGTTAATTTCTCATACTAGATATTAAGATAATTCCATACACTGCATCTCACATTTGCCATATAGACAAAGTGACTTAGTGCTGAACTATTTTCTTTTCGCTCGCCGCTACTAAGAAAATCCTTGTTAGTTTCTTTTCCTCCCCTCATTAATATGCTTAAATTCAGGGGGTAGTCCCATATGAGTTGAGGTTGTATAAAATATATTTTAGATTGATTTGTTTATTTTTATTTAATTTTTTTGCTATTTGCTATTTTAAAGAAATATATTTTTATATCTTGATTACTCAATATTATTCAATCTTTTCATCCCTTTTTAAAATTCATAATATAATAATTAATAAAATTAACAACATTATTCCTCCACATATCATATATTTTTTTTTATTATAAATTTTTCTCAATACAATAGAGTGAATTAATTCTAGAATAAAAATTTATTTTATGCTAGACATTCCTCTTATGTATTATTTAATATAATTTAAATAATGTTGAAAATTTTTTCTTTTATGGGAATACTAAGATTCTCATTTATCATAAATTTTCGTTCAAATATGAGGTATTCAAGAATATATTTTCTATATTTCTTTTTATGCTATTAATATTATGGATTGAAAAATACAATCCAATAATATGCCATATGCTTAAATTCTATTAATTGACTAAAAGAATAAGCAACTAATTTAGCATAGTCTTACAACCCTCAACCATATGTAGTCCAAGCAGCACTTTAAAATTAATTAAAGTACATAACAGCATGGACCGCAATATGCGTTCAAAATGTCGATGTTCATGTGTCCTGCAGTTCACACGATGACGCACAGTTTGCTGCGTTCTTCATCGACCCATGAGCCGAGTGATCCACCGCTTAGAGTGATAATTTTTTTGTATTTTTTTAATTCAAAGTCAAAGAATTTTAATTTATTGAAAGTATTAATAATTAATCAATAATAAATTTTTAATACATAAGTTTAAAACATCTTTCAATAAATTGTAATTTTAAACCCAAACATTTGCAGCTGCGCATGTCTTAGGTCAACAAAAACAGTAATACCTTTTATATATTATTTTCTTCTCTATTTGTGCGTTTTCTTTTTTTAAATTTTTCAACATGTTTTTAATCACAAATAGAAAATACCATAAAAAAAAGGTATTACACACGTTAATGTGAACAAGTTAACTTATCATTTATAATATTTTATATAAATATCACAATTAAATATTATTTTCTATATAAATAATAAGTACAGCTATATGTTTAAAGGTTTTTTTATTGCGTTCAAATACAATGTA
>NW_027212753.1:255000-260000 GCF_042242935.1 Bactrocera oleae | reverse complement strand
TCAAATAATATCATTCTATACATTTTACTTTATTTCAATGCATATAGTAATATATATACCTTTTTTTAAGAGTATATACATTTTTTTCTTGATTTGAAATTAATAATTTCAAATTCTATTATATTTATTTCAATAATAAATATATGATAAAAAGTATTTTCGGGTGCAACACTTTAATATTTTATTTTATTTAAAAACCATCCTTTTACACATATATTTTATGAGTAAATATTAGAATAGCTCACAAATAAAACTAAAATATTGTTTAATATTTATTTCTACAATATGTTAGTATAGAATAATAGATTTTTTATGTTTTTGTATAAAACAAAATCTATTTCTATTTAAACTAACTGTAGGAAACCAGGAATAAAAAACGCTCATTATATACAATATGTTAGTACAGAATATAGAGTTTTGTATAAAACAAAATCTATTTCTATTTAAACTAACTGTATAAAAACCAGGAATAAAAAACGCTCATTATATACAATATGTTAGTACAGAATATAGAGTTTTGTATAAAACAAAATCTATTTCTATTTAAACTAACTGTATAAAAACCAGGAATAAAAAACGCTCATTATATACAATATGTTAGTACAGAATATAGAATTTTGTATAAAACAAAATCTATTTCTATTTAAACTAACTGTATAAAAACCAGGAATAAAAAACGCTATTATATACAATATGTTAGTACAGAATATAGAGTTTTGTATAAAACAAAATCTATTTCTATTTAAACTAACTGTATAAAAACCAGGAATAAAAAACGCTCATTATATACAATATGTTAGTACAGAATATAGAGTTTTGTATAAAACAAAATCTATTTCTATTTAAACTAACTGTATAAAAACCAGGAATAAAAAGGCACACAAAATCAACTTTCATTTTCATATTTACTTAAAAATACATATAAAGTAAAAAATATTTCCATATAAATACTAAGTAAATAAAGTCATACAAGTATGAAAATTTTCATACAAGTACTAAATACATAAATCATATAAGTATAGTAATATTCATACTTATAAGTATTTAAAAACAATTTCTTACTAATAAACTAACATAATGAATTCAAATATATAAAAGTATAATACATTTCCTAGCAGTAAAAAATTTTCATATAAGTACTAAATGTATAAAGTCTATGAAGTAATAAATTTTCATATAAGTACTATTTCAGTATATGTCAATTTGAGCAGATTTGTGCAAATTTGTTATAAATGTTCTCTCCCATGTTGACGTTACCAACCCGAAAATATATGGAAAAATTCTTTTAACCTATTTAAAATTTAAAAACTCATATATACGTGGGTAATTTATATCATTTTCAAATATCGTCATGGTCATAATACAACTAATAACATCAAAAGTATTTTTACAATCGATTTTTTTTTTAAATTTTTAACTTGTATGACTTCATATTTAATACTTATATGAAAATTTATTACTTCATAGACTTTATACATTTAATACTTATATGAAAATTTATTACTTCATAGACTTTATACATTTAATACTTATATGAAAATTCATTACTTCATAGACTTTATATTTTTTATACTTATATAAAAATTTATTACTTCATAGACTTTATATTTTACTTCATAGACTTTATACATTTAATACTCATATGAAAATTTATTACTTCATAGACTTTATATATTTACTACTTATATGAAAATTTATTACTTCATAGACTTTATACAATTAATACTTATATGAAAATTTATTACTTCATAGACTTTATACAATTAATACTTATATGAAAATTTATTACTTCATAGACTTTATACAATTAATACTTATATGAAAATTTATTACTTCATAGACTTTATACAATTAATACTTATATGAAAATTTATTACTTCATAGACTTTATACATTTAATACTTATATGAAAATTCATTACTTCATAGACTTTATATTTTTTATACTTATATAAAAATTTATTACTTCATAGACTTTATATTTTACTTCATAGACTTTATACATTTAATACTCATATGAAAATTTATTACTTCATAGACTTTATATATTTACTACTTATATGAAAATTTATTACTTCATAGACTTTATACAATTAATACTTATATGAAAATTTATTACTTCATAGACTTTATACAATTAATACTTATATGAAAATTTATTACTTCATAGACTTTATACAATTAATACTTATATGAAAATTTATTACTTCATAGATTTTATATATTTACTACTTATATGAAAATTTATTACTTCATAGACTTTATACAATTAATACTTATATGAAAATTTATTACTTCATAGACTTTATACAATTAATACTTATATGAAAATTTATTACTTCATAGACTTTATACAATTAATACTTATATGAAAATTTATTACTTCATAGACTTTATACAATTAATACTTATATGAAAATTTATTATTTCATAGACTTTATACAATTAATACTTATATGAAAATTTATTACTTCATAGACTTTATACAATTAATACTTATATGAAAATTTATTACTTCATAGACTTTATACAATTAATACTTATATGAAAATTTATTACTTCATAGACTTTATACAATTAATACTTATATGAAAATTTATTACTTCATAGACTTTATACAATTAATACTTATATGAAAATTTATTACTTCATAGACTTTATACAATTAATACTTATATGAAAATTTATTACTTCATAGACTTTATACAATTAATACTTATATGAAAATTTATTACTTCATAGACTTTATACAATTAATACTTATATGAAAATTTATTACTTCATAGACTTTATACAATTAATACTTATATGAAAATTTATTACTTCATAGACTTTATACAATTAATACTTATATGAAAATTTATTACTTCATAGACTTTATACAATTAATACTTATATGAAAATTTATTACTTCATAGACTTTATACAATTAATACTTATATGAAAATTTATTACTTCATAGACTTTATACATTTAATACTTATATGAAAATTCATTACTTCATAGACTTTATATTTTTTATACTTATATAAAAATTTATTACTTCATAGACTTTATATTTTACTTCATAGACTTTATACATTTAATACTTATATGAAAATTTATTACTTCATAGACTTTATATATTTACTACTTATATGAAAATTTATTACTTCATAGACTTTATACATTTAGTACTTATATGAAAATTTATTACTTCATAGACTTTATATTTTACTTCATAGACTTTATACATTTAATACTTATATGAAAATTTATTACTTCATAGACTTTATACAATTAATACTTATATGAAAATTTATTACTTCATAGACTTTATACAATTAATACTTATATGAAAATTTATTACTTCATAGACTTTATATATTTACTACTTATATGAAAATTTATTACTTCATAGACTTTATACATTTAGTACTTATATGAAAATTTATTACTTCATAGACTTTATGCAATTAATACTTATATGAAAATTTATTACTTCATAGACTTTATATATTTACTACTTATATGAAAATTTATTACTTCATAGACTTTATACATTTAGTACTTATATGAAAATTTATTACTTCATAGACTTTATACAATTAATACTTATATGAAAATTTATTACTTCATAGACTTTATACAATTAATACTTATATGAAAATTTATTACTTCATAGACTTTATACAATTAATACTTATATGAAAATTTATTACTTCATAGACTTTATATATTTACTACTTATATGAAAATTTATTACTTCATAGACTTTATACATTTAGTACTTATATGAAAATTTATTACTTCATAGACTTTATACAATTAATACTTATATGAAAATTTATTACTTCATAGACTTTATACAATTAATACTTATATGAAAATTTATTACTTCATAGACTTTATACAATTAATACTTATATGAAAATTTATTACTTCATAGACTTTATACATTTAATACTTATATGAAAATTTATTACTTCATAGACTTTATACAATTAATACTTATATGAAAATTCATTACTTCATAGACTTTATATTTTTTATACTTATATAAAAATTTATTACTTCATAGACTTTATATTTTACTTCATAGACTTTATACATTTAATACTTATATGAAAATTTATTACTTCATAGACTTTATATATTTACTACTTATATGAAAATTTATTACTTCATAGATTTTATACATTTAGTACTTATATGAAAATTTATTACTTCATAGACTTTATACAATTAATACTTATATGAAAATTTATTACTTCATAGACTTTATACAATTAATACTTATATGAAAATTTATTACTTCATTGACTTTATACAATTAATACTTATATGAAAATTTATTACTTCATAGACTTTATACAATTAATACTTATATGAAAATTTATTACTTCATAGACTTTATATATTTACTACTTATATGAAAATTTATTACTTCATAGACTTTATACATTTAGTACTTATATGAAAATTTATTACTTCATAGACTTTATGCAATTAATACTTATATGAAAATTTATTACTTCATAGACTTTATATATTTACTACTTATATGAAAATTTATTACTTCATAGACTTTATACATTTAATACTTATATGAAAATTCACTACTTCTTCATTTAATATTGCAAGCAAAGTATTTTGGTTAACATTTTTATTTTCATGTTATTAAAACACTTGATATACTATTATACCATATTGTATAATATGATTTTAATTCAATTACTTTATTACTTTGGTATATTAAATGATAGTCGTTTGATAACAATCCCAACATTTACCTTATTTTCAATAAATATTGAAAACAAAGTTTTATGCGTTCAAATTTTTATTTTCATGTTATGATTCTCTCAAACACTCATTAATATACCATATTGTATAATATGCTTTTATTTCAATTACTTTATTACTTTTGGTATATTAAATGATAGTCGTTTGATAACAATCCCAACACTTACCTTATTTTCAATAAATATTGAAAACAAAGTTTTATACGTTCAAATTTTTATT
>NW_027212753.1:242500-250000 GCF_042242935.1 Bactrocera oleae | reverse complement strand
CGGCAGATCCTATAGACCTGACCCCACGGGTCGTCCCTATTCTCACTCACGAAACTCCTCCACTCCTCTTCTTTAACTTTTACCAACATATCCTTATATTCCCTAGCAGCACAACTAAGTTCATGCCTAAGCTGGGACAGCCTGTCAGAATTGGACCGCCGAGCGCGTTGAAACTTTCGCCTCAATCGCCTGACAGTCCTCCTCTTCAAGGTTAACTCATGCGTCCACCACTTAATTTTCCTAACGATAAAACTTTCACACTTTCTAAGTACCCTATCATTAACCCCCCACACTACCTCATAAAGACGAGCAACCTGCTCATCAACCCCCAAATCCTCAAACGCTCTAAGCGGTATACCCAATACCGCTTCCCTGACAGATCGTCCATATTGGTTCCAGTCGATACCAGAGGTACGCCATCGCCGCAATGGACTCTCATACAGCGAGGGAGGGGATTTGGGAGTAACCATAATTTGGATCAAATTATGATCACTCAATCCCCACCCTCCCTTAACCTCCCATCTAGCTACGAACGCCCTATCTGCTGCCTGATTCATAAGCGTCACGTCAATGTCACTCACGCCCCCAGGCCCATCAAACGTGTACCATTCACTCGGCTCATTCACAATGTGGAGGTTTTTAGCCACCACCCATTCACTTAATGCCTCGCCTCGACTGTGGCTTTGATATCCAGACGAATGCCGGGATACCTTACTAAACCACATCGAAGACGAGGCATTCGCATCCAGCCCTAGGATAAATGGGCTACTACTCGCAAGTAGTAGTAGCTTATCCATGTAGCCCAGGTAGGGCTCTAGGGGCTCGCTAAATTTGCAGTACAAACTAGCTACAATCAGCCTACCGAACTCCCCCTCTATCGCGACACATACACCCAGTTGTGAGGAATCCACAACTACACAATCGTAGTTGGGATCACTCACAACAATTGCAGCATTAGCCCCAAGGTCCGTGAAGACCTTGAAACTACCAGGAAGACCCCGAACCACACCATTGGTGGCGTAGGGCTCCTGGAGTAAGGCAATGCCGCACCTCCCCTCAGCCATACACCCCCCCAATTCACACATTACGGCATACGCCCCCTGGCAGTTTAACTGTATAATCCCCCCCATCAGTGTCTGGCGAGGGCGCGCTCAACAATGCCACAGTATATCGGGCAGACAGCGGACATCATAAGATGCCCAGCTGGTCTACCCTTGAGCGCAGTTGCGGCAATGGAGTGCATTGACGCAACTGGCAGCTCTGTGGCCTTCCTGACCGCACCTCCGGCAGACATCTGATTTGGCCCTACACACAGCCACTCTATGGTCGAAACTCATACACCGGAAGCAGCCAGCAACGGGGCTATCCGGTCGCACCCGGAAGGAGAACCACTTGATGTAGCACCTACCTGCCTCCAAGAGGGCGGACATCATTTTGTCCGTACCCTCAAGGACGACATTGGTGCTACCATCAGGGGCCACCTTCCAGGGACGACTGACCATCCTCACATCTGACCTCTGGGACGCCGGGCTAAAATCCTGAAGGTTCAGCCGGAGTAACTCTTCCATGAACTCATCATGGGAGATCTCCGTGTGAACCCCCTGGACTACAACCCGAGGACCCAACTTCCGGTTGACAGTCACGTCCAACCCCACCTCCCCGAATTTCGCGTTCATCGCAACTTTCTCCCTCTCTAAAACAGAGGGAGTGCGGATAACCGCCCCACCACCCTTAATTGGCCTAACCTCGTGGATCCTTACCCCCAGGGAAGGACCCACCTCCTTAACAACTTTTTTAATGACTTCCTCAGAGGAAGCTGCAGGCCCCTTACTCCTAACCACAACTGACCAGGTCTCAACAGGCTTCTGCGCCACCGGTGCAATCGCCTCCAGTACAGGTGCTGGGGGCGGAGGCATCGGTGCCGATGGAGCCGGCATTGACCTGCTCGGCGGCGAGGAGTGTCCTCCACAGCCTCCTCTAAGGGCGTCAACTTGACCACGAAGATGGGCATTCTCGGTTACTACCGTCATCAGAAGTGCCTCGTATTTCGAGGCAAGCTCCATCAGCCCCTTCGCGGTCCCTATAGCGAAATTTTCGGCCCCAAAAACTACTTCGCTTAGCTCCGCCGAAATTTTCTTAATAGCCGCGACATGGCTAACCGCACCACCCCCGACAACAACAACCCCCTTAAGAGCACCACGGTTGCTCGCGCCGCCCTTGCTCGCGCTCGTATTGCTCGCGCTCGTTTTGCTAGCGCCCGTTTTCTTCGCGCCCGTATCAACGCGCGCAACACCCACTTCGCCCTCGCCCGACTTTGCGGGGTGAACAGCCGCTTTTTCAGCGGTGTCACCGTTATCGCAACCGCTACCACTACCGCTCCCGCCCTCATCACCCCCCGTTTCTGCCGGCGACCCCAAACGCGCCTTCCGCCGTGGCGGGGACCTCACCGATGGCCTCACCGCCTCGTCTCCCGAAGTGTCCACCGTTACCACCGATGGACCGGACTCCTCACTCCCAGCGAGGGATTTAACCCTCCTCCTCCGTGGTGGAGGCATTCTTGCCTTCGGACGCCCTTTGGTAGGCTGATCCGCCGAACTTACCACTGACGCAGATGGCACTAGTTCAACAGATGCCGAAAACAGCCGCTCGCCAAGTACGTGCAACTGAACGCGCTGGAGAAAGTATCTCTAGCGCAGACCCGCTCTATAGCAGCGACGACCCAAGCGGACGATTAATGCGTTCTCGCTAGGGTACAGCCCACAACTCCAGCCAAAAGGCCTGGACAGAGGTCACTCAAATTGACCGCCGGACGGATCAATGTCCCCGTAACGGCCGCGAGTCGACCGATGTGGCGCTGGACCGAACCGATCCGTGGGTTAAACGCACACTGCTACGACCGTTTGTCTGCACACGGTACACTCACTTCGACACTGGACAGACGCTGGTACCTTTTGAGCAATCCTGCTCGAAACCTGCTGAAACTGGCCAACTGAACACCAGATGCCCAACACAACACTCCAAATAGGCGACTCTGCCGGCAAAGAATACCAACAATACGGCACTAAACTGGGGCTATGCAAAAAGTCCCCCACCAACAACAACGTGAACGACCACGTTGCGGTAGCACCTAAGGTACTGTACACAATATTAAAAAATATGTACTTACCGCTATTCCACCGAAAAATGCCCAAAAAACGCGCCAATTGTGCCCTTGCACGAAAAAACACACTCGCGGTCACGTACCCGAGCACTAACAACAAAACGCGAATACTCGCACAAAGCGAAATTCCGCAAGAAATTGTAGCAACAATTTCACACACTCGACAAGCAACGGTGCTTATGCTAACGCGTAAACAAATATCGCTCAAAAGAAAATACCGAAAAATCACCGAAAATTACTAATCACAACGATGCGCACGCACGTCTATTCGCGTCGGAATCCAAACAACGAATCAATGGGTAGATAGGGACAGAGGGAATCTCGTTAATCCATTCATGCGCGTCACTAATTAGATGACGAGGCATTTGGCTACCTTAAGAGAGTCATAGTTACTCCCGCCGTTTACCCGCGCTTACTTGAATTTCTTCACTTTGACATTCAGAGCACTGGGCAGAAATCACATTGTGTCAACACCCGTTAGGGCCATCACAATGCTTTGTTTTAATTAGACAGTCGGATTCCCCAAGTCCGTGCCAGTTCTGAATTGATTGTTAATTGATAATCGTTATAATTTAAAAAGTATCTATACAATAATAAATCCTTTAGAAATTTTAGCAAGAAAGTTCCACAATTGGCTACGTAACTACTATCCGGGGAACAAGAATCGAAATTCTCTATTTACCCAGAACGAGTACATAAACCATGGTATTGCTTCCCAATCAAGCCCGACTATCTCAATCTTCAGAGCCAATCCTTATCCCGAAGTTACGGATCTAATTTGCCGACTTCCCTTACCTACATTATTCTATCGACTAGAGACTCTTCACCTTGGAGACCAGCTGCGGATATTGGTACGGCCTGTTGAGAAGTTTGCGTAACCCCACCATAAATTTTCAAGGTCCGAGGAGAAAATATCGACACAACAGTAAATGTCATGCTCTTCTAGTCCATCTACCATATCTCTCTTCGAAAGACTTCCATGGTAGTACGACTATAAAACAGAAAAGAAAACTCTTCCGATACCTCTCGACGGCTTCTTTATGGTCGTTCCTGTTGCCAGGATGAGCACAAGGCCCATTTTTAATAACAAACGGATACTCAACAGGTTACGGAATTGGAACCGTATTCCCTTTCGTTCAAAATTATTCAAGTGTTTAATTACTATGGAATAAAAATTCATTCATTTCATTTCATTAAAACTTGAAAATTTTCGGCTTTCGCCTTGAACTTAGGACCGACTAACTCGTGATCAACCACTGTTCACACGAAACCCTTCTCCACTTCAGTCCTCCAAGGTCTCATTCGATTATTTGCTACTACCACCAAGATCTGTACCAATAGCGGCTCCATGCAGGCTTACGCCAAACACTTCTAAGCACACCATTGTACCCTCCTACTCACTAAAGTTTCAAAATTTATAATCCAACCGAAATTGTATTATAAATCATGTACTTTAGCGGTAATGTATAGGTATACAACTTAAGCGCCATCCATTTTAAGGGCTAGTTGCTTCGGCAGGTGAGTTGTTACACACTCCTTAGCGGATTACGACTTCCATGTCCACCGTCCTGCTGTTTTAAGCAACCAACGCCTTTCATGGTATCTGCATGAGTTGTTAATTTAGGCACCGTAACATTACGTTTGGTTCATCCCACAGCGCCAGTTCTGCTTACCAAAAGTGGCCCACTGGGCACATTATATCATAACCTCAACCTTCATATCAAGAAAGGTGAGGTTCTTACCCATTTAAAGTTTGAGAATAGGTTAAGGTCGTTTCGACCCTAAGGCCTCTAATCATTCGCTTTACCAGATAAGATTATTTTACATAATTTTTAAATGCACCAGCTATCCTGAGGGAAACTTCGGAGGGAACCAGCTACTAGATGGTTCGATTGGTCTTTCGCCCCTATACTCAATTCTGACAATCGATTTGCACGTCAGAACTGTTCCGGTCTTCCATCAGGGTTTCCCCTGACTTCAACCTGATCAAGTATAGTTCACCATCTTTCGGGTCACAGCATATATGCTCAAGGTACGCTCCAGTTAGAGGTATAAATAATAATAAATTATCATTATACATAACTATATGGAACGCCCCGGGATTGAATTAATAATGTAATACATTAAAAATTAATCCCATTATTAATACAGTTAAGTTAATTTCGCCATTAGGTTTAATATAACCCAATGACTTGCACATATGTTAGACTCCTTGGTCCGTGTTTCAAGACGGGTCCCGAAGGTATCCTGAATCTTTCGCATTGTTAATCATATAAATGCATACAATTAATATTAAAATCAATGATAATAATATTATTGTAAAATTCAAAAGAATTTTAGCATTATATATAATAAAATCTATCAACACTTTATCAAATCATCAGTAATTATTCTATGTTAATAAGCTAAAAGCAAATTAATTTGAATAAACTTAAAAACCAATGATCTTTTGATAAATATTTTATTATGTTAATAGATTACAATGTCCTTATATGAAAAAAATGCACACTATTACTATAATATTTAAAATTAAATACTACAGTTATAATGATGAATTTTTCATAATGGATATTCAGGTTCATCGGGCTTAACCTCTAAGCAGTTTCACGTACTATTTAACTCTCTATTCAGAGTTCTTTTCAACTTTCCCTCACGGTACTTGTTTACTATCGGTCTCATGGTTATATTTAGTTTTAGATGGAGTTTACCACCCACTTAGTGCTGCACTATCAAGCAACACGACTCTTTGGAAATATCTTTCTAGTAATCATTAACGTTATACGGGCCTGGCACCCTCTATGGGTAAATGGCCTCATTTAAGAAGGACTTAAATCGTTAATTTCTCATACTAGATATTAAGATATTCCATACACTGCATCTCACATTTGCCATATAGACAAAGTGACTTAGTGCTGAACTATTTTCTTTTCGCTCGCCGCTACTAAGAAAATCCTTGTTAGTTTCTTTTCCTCCCCTCATTAATATGCTTAAATTCAGGGGGTAGTCCCATATGAGTTGAGGTTGTATAAAATATATTTTAGATTGATTTGTTTATTTTTATTTAATTTTTTTGCTATTTGCTATTTTAAAGAAATATATTTTTATATCTTGATTACTCAATATTATTCAATCTTTTCATCCCTTTTTAAAATTCATAATATAATAATTAATAAAATTAACAACATTATTCCTCCACATATCATATATTTTTTTTTATTATAAATTTTTCTCAATACAATAGAGTGAATTAATTCTAGAATAAAAATTTATTTTATGCTAGACATTCCTCTTATGTATTATTTAATATAATTTAAATAATGTTGAAAATTTTTTCTTTTATGGGAATACTAAGATTCTCATTTATCATAAATTTTCGTTCAAATATGAGGTATTCAAGAATATATTTTCTATATTTCTTTTTATGCTATTAATATTATGGATTGAAAAATACAATCCAATAATATGCCATATGCTTAAATTCTATTAATTGACTAAAAGAATAAGCAACTAATTTAGCATAGTCTTACAACCCTCAACCATATGTAGTCCAAGCAGCACTTTAAAATTAATTAAAGTACATAACAGCATGGACCGCAATATGCGTTCAAAATGTCGATGTTCATGTGTCCTGCAGTTCACACGATGACGCACAGTTTGCTGCGTTCTTCATCGACCCATGAGCCGAGTGATCCACCGCTTAGAGTGATAATTTTTTTGTATTTTTTTAATTCAAAGTCAAAGAATTTTAATTTATTGAAAGTATTAATAATTAATCAATAATAAATTTTTAATACATAAGTTTAAAACATCTTTCAATAAATTGTAATTTTAAACCCAAACATTTGCAGCTGCGCATGTCTTAGGTCAACAAAAACAGTAATACCTTTTATATATTATTTTCTTCTCTATTTGTGCGTTTTCTTTTTTTAAATTTTTCAACATGTTTTTAATCACAAATAGAAAATACCATAAAAAAAAGGTATTACACACGTTAATGTGAACAAGTTAACTTATCATTTATAATATTTTATATAAATATCACAATTAAATATTATTTTCTATATAAATAATAAGTACAGCTATATGTTTAAAGGTTTTTTTATTGCGTTCAAATACAATGTATGCGAAGTTCACAATATAATATATATTGTCATAATGCATTACAAGGAGTTAAAAAAAAAAAAAAAAACAGAAAAACATTCAAAACATTGTATAATTCAAAACATTTTGAATGAAAAGAACAAAAAGAAAACTTTTTTTTCTTTTTTATTCTTTTTTTTTATTTTGTTTTTATATAATTATTTTTTTTTCTTTTCGGATAGGAACACAATAATGATCCT
>NW_027212753.1:235000-240000 GCF_042242935.1 Bactrocera oleae | reverse complement strand
TTTTATGAGTAAATATTAGAATAGCTCACAAATAAAACTAAAATATTGTTTAATATTTATTTCTACAATATGTTAGTATAGAATAATAGATTTTTTATGTTTTTGTATAAAACAAAATCTATTTCTATTTAAACTAACTGTAGGAAACCAGGAATAAAAAACGCTCATTATATACAATATGTTAGTACAGAATATAGAGTTTTGTATAAAACAAAATCTATTTCTATTTAAACTAACTGTATAAAAACCAGGAATAAAAAACGCTCATTATATACAATATGTTAGTACAGAATATAGAGTTTTGTATAAAACAAAATCTATTTCTATTTAAACTAACTGTATAAAAACCAGGAATAAAAAACGCTCATTATATACAATATGTTAGTACAGAATATAGAGTTTTGTATAAAACAAAATCTATTTCTATTTAAACTAACTGTATAAAAACCAGGAATAAAAAGGCACACAAAATCAACTTTCATTTTCATATTTACTTAAAAATACATATAAAGTAAAAAATATTTCCATATAAATACTAAGTAAATAAAGTCATACAAGTATGAAAATTTTCATACAAGTACTAAATACATAAATCATATAAGTATAGTAATATTCATACTTATAAGTATTTAAAAACAATTTCTTACTAATAAACTAACATAAGGAATTCAAATATATAAAAGTATAATACATTTCCTAGCAGTAAAAAATTTTCATATAAGTACTAAATGTATAAAGTCTATGAAGTAATAAATTTTCATATAAGTACTATTTCAGTATATGTCAATTTGAGCAGATTTGTGCAAATTTGTTATAAATGTTCTCTCCCATGTTGACGTTACCAACCCGAAAATATATGGAAAAATTCTTTTAACCTATTTAAAATTTAAAAACTCATATATACGTGGGTAATTTATATCATTTTCAAATATCGTCATGGTCATAATACAACTAATAACATCAAAAGTATTTTTACAATCGATTTTTTTTTTAAATTTTTAACTTGTATGACTTCATATTTAATACTTATATGAAAATTTATTACTTCATAGACTTTATACATTTAATACTTATATGAAAATTTATTACTTCATAGACTTTATACATTTAATACTTATATGAAAATTCATTACTTCATAGACTTTATATTTTTTATACTTATATAAAAATTTATTACTTCATAGACTTTATATTTTACTTCATAGACTTTATACATTTAATACTCATATGAAAATTTATTACTTCATAGACTTTATATATTTACTACTTATATGAAAATTTATTACTTCATAGACTTTATACAATTAATACTTATATGAAAATTTATTACTTCATAGACTTTATACAATTAATACTTATATGAAAATTTATTACTTCATAGACTTTATACAATTAATACTTATATGAAAATTTATTACTTCATAGACTTTATACAATTAATACTTATATGAAAATTTATTACTTCATAGACTTTATACATTTAATACTTATATGAAAATTCATTACTTCATAGACTTTATATTTTTTATACTTATATAAAAATTTATTACTTCATAGACTTTATATTTTACTTCATAGACTTTATACATTTAATACTTATATGAAAATTTATTACTTCATAGATTTTATATATTTACTACTTATATGAAAATTTATTACTTCATAGACTTTATACAATTAATACTTATATGAAAATTTATTACTTCATAGACTTTATACAATTAATACTTATATGAAAATTTATTACTTCATAGACTTTATACAATTAATACTTATATGAAAATTTATTACTTCATAGACTTTATACATTTAATACTTATATGAAAATTCATTACTTCATAGACTTTATATTTTTTATACTTATATAAAAATTTATTACTTCATAGACTTTATATTTTACTTCATAGACTTTATACATTTAATACTTATATGAAAATTTATTACTTCATAGACTTTATATATTTACTACTTATATGAAAATTTATTACTTCATAGACTTTATACATTTAGTACTTATATGAAAATTTATTACTTCATAGACTTTATACAATTAATACTTATATGAAAATTTATTACTTCATAGACTTTATACAATTAATACTTATATGAAAATTTATTACTTCATAGACTTTATATATTTACTACTTATATGAAAATTTATTACTTCATAGACTTTATACATTTAGTACTTATATGAAAATTTATTACTTCATAGACTTTATACAATTAATACTTATATGAAAATTTATTACTTCATAGACTTTATACAATTAATACTTATATGAAAATTTATTACTTCATAGACTTTATACAATTAATACTTATATGAAAATTTATTACTTCATAGACTTTATACATTTAATACTTATATGAAAATTTATTACTTCATAGACTTTATACAATTAATACTTATATGAAAATTCATTTCTTCATAGACTTTATATTTTTTATACTTATATAAAAATTTATTACTTCATAGACTTTATATTTTACTTCATAGACTTTATACATTTAATACTTATATGAAAATTTATTACTTCATAGACTTTATATATTTACTACTTATATGAAAATTTATTACTTCATAGATTTTATACATTTAGTACTTATATGAAAATTTATTACTTCATAGACTTTATACAATTAATATTTATATGAAAATTTATTACTTCATAGACTTTATACAATTAATACTTATATGAAAATTTATTACTTCATAGACTTTATACAATTAATACTTATATGAAAATTTATTACTTCATAGACTTTATACAATTAATACTTATATGAAAATTTATTACTTCATAGACTTTATATATTTACTACTTATATGAAAATTTATTACTTCATAGACTTTATACATTTAGTACTTATATGAAAATTTATTACTTCATAGACTTTATGCAATTAATACTTATATGAAAATTTATTACTTCATAGACTTTATATATTTACTACTTATATGAAAATTTATTACTTCATAGACTTTATACATTTAGTACTTATATGAAAATTTATTACTTCATAGACTTTATACAATTAATACTTATATGAAAATTTATTACTTCATAGACTTTATACAATTAATACTTATATGAAAATTTATTACTTCATAGACTTTATACAATTAATACTTATATGAAAATTTATTACTTCATAGACTTTATACAATTAATACTTATATGAAAATTTATTACTTCATAGACTTTATATATTTACTACTTATATGAAAATTTATTACTTCATAGACTTTATATTTTACTTCATAGACTTTATACATTTAATACTCATATGAAAATTTATTACTTCATAGACTTTATACAATTAATACTTATATGAAAATTCATTACTTCATAGACTTTATATTTTTTATACTTATATAAAAATTTATTACTTCATAGACTTTATATTTTACTTCATAGACTTTATACATTTAATACTTATATGAAAATTTATTACTTCATAGACTTTATACAATTAATACTTATATGAAAATTTATTACTTCATAGACTTTATACAATTAATACTTATATGAAAATTTATTACTTCATAGACTTTATATATTTACTACTTATATGAAAATTTATTACTTCATAGACTTTATACATTTAGTACTTATATGAAAATTTATTACTTCATAGACTTTATGCAATTAATACTTATATGAAAATTTATTACTTCATAGACTTTATATATTTACTACTTATATGAAAATTTATTACTTCATAGACTTTATACATTTAGTACTTATATGAAAATTTATTACTTCATAGACTTTATACAATTAATACTTATATGAAAATTTATTACTTCATAGACTTTATACAGTTAATACTTATATGAAAATTTATTACTTCATAGACTTTATACAATTAATACTTATATGAAAATTTATTACTTCATAGACTTTATATATTTACTACTTATATGAAAATTTATTACTTCATAGACTTTATACATTTAATACTTATATGAAAATTCACTACTTCATAGACTTTATGCAATTAATACTTATATGAAAATTTATTACTTCATAGACTTTATATATTTACTACTTATATGAAAATTTATTACTTCATAGACTTTATACATTTAGTACTTATATGAAAATTTATTACTTCATAGACTTTATACAATTAATACTTATATGAAAATTTATTACTTCATAGACTTTATACAATTAATACTTATATGAAAATTTATTACTTCATAGACTTTATACAATTAATACTTATATGAAAATTTATTACTTCATAGACTTTATATATTTACTACTTATATGAAAATTTATTACTTCATAGACTTTATACATTTAGTACTTATATGAAAATTTATTACTTCATAGACTTTATGCAATTAATACTTATATGAAAATTTATTACTTCATAGACTTTATATATTTACTACTTATATGAAAATTTATTACTTCATAGACTTTATACATTTAATACTTATATGAAAATTCACTACTTCTTCATTTAATATTGCAAGCAAAGTATTTTGGTTAACATTTTTATTTTCATGTTATTAAAACACTTGATATACTATTATACCATATTGTATAATATGATTTTAATTCAATTACTTTATTACTTTGGTATATTAAATGATAGTCGTTTGATAACAATCCCAACATTTACCTTATTTTCAATAAATATTGAAAACAAAGTTTTATGCGTTCAAATTTTTATTTTCATGTTATGATTCTCTCAAACACTCATTAATATACCATATTGTATAATATGCTTTTATTTCAATTACTTTATTACTTTTGGTATATTAAATGATAGTCGTTTGATAACAATCCCAACACTTACCTTATTTTCAATAAATATTGAAAACAAAGTTTTATACGTTCAAATTTTTATTTTCATGTTATGATTCTCTCAAACACTCATTAATATACCATATTGTATAATATGCTTTAATTTCAATTACTTTATTACTTTTGGTATATTAAATGATAGTCGTTTGATAACAATCCCAACACTTACCTTAT
>NW_027212753.1:227500-230000 GCF_042242935.1 Bactrocera oleae | reverse complement strand
CACATATGTTAGACTCCTTGGTCCGTGTTTCAAGACGGGTCCCGAAGGTATCCTGAATCTTTCGCATTGTTAATCATATAAATGCATACAATTAATATTAAAATCAATGATAATAATATTATTGTAAAATTCAAAAGAATTTTAGCATTATATATAATAAAATCTATCAACACTTTATCAAATCATCAGTAATTATTCTATGTTAATAAGCTAAAAGCAAATTAATTTGAATAAACTTAAAAACCAATGATCTTTTGATAAATATTTTATTATGTTAATAGATTACAATGTCCTTATATGAAAAAAATGCACACTATTACTATAATATTTAAAATTAAATACTACAGTTATAATGATGAATTTTTCATAATGGATATTCAGGTTCATCGGGCTTAACCTCTAAGCAGTTTCACGTACTATTTAACTCTCTATTCAGAGTTCTTTTCAACTTTCCCTCACGGTACTTGTTTACTATCGGTCTCATGGTTATATTTAGTTTTAGATGGAGTTTACCACCCACTTAGTGCTGCACTATCAAGCAACACGACTCTTTGGAAATATCTTTCTAGTAATCATTAACGTTATACGGGCCTGGCACCCTCTATGGGTAAATGGCCTCATTTAAGAAGGACTTAAATCGTTAATTTCTCATACTAGATATTAAGATATTCCATACACTGCATCTCACATTTGCCATATAGACAAAGTGACTTAGTGCTGAACTATTTTCTTTTCGCTCGCCGCTACTAAGAAAATCCTTGTTAGTTTCTTTTCCTCCCCTCATTAATATGCTTAAATTCAGGGGGTAGTCCCATATGAGTTGAGGTTGTATAAAATATATTTTAGATTGATTTGTTTATTTTTATTTAATTTTTTTGCTATTTGCTATTTTAAAGAAATATATTTTTATATCTTGATTACTCAATATTATTCAATCTTTTCATCCCTTTTTAAAATTCATAATATAATAATTAATAAAATTAACAACATTATTCCTCCACATATCATATATTTTTTTTTTATTATAAATTTTTCTCAATACAATAGAGTGAATTAATTCTAGAATAAAAATTTATTTTATGCTAGACATTCCTCTTATGTATTATTTAATATAATTTAAATAATGTTGAAAATTTTTTCTTTTATGGGAATACTAAGATTCTCATTTATCATAAATTTTCGTTCAAATATGAGGTATTCAAGAATATATTTTCTATATTTCTTTTTATGCTATTAATATTATGGATTGAAAAATACAATCCAATAATATGCCATATGCTTAAATTCTATTAATTGACTAAAAGAATAAGCAACTAATTTAGCATAGTCTTACAACCCTCAACCATATGTAGTCCAAGCAGCACTTTAAAATTAATTAAAGTACATAACAGCATGGACCGCAATATGCGTTCAAAATGTCGATGTTCATGTGTCCTGCAGTTCACACGATGACGCACAGTTTGCTGCGTTCTTCATCGACCCATGAGCCGAGTGATCCACCGCTTAGAGTGATAATTTTTTTGTATTTTTTTAATTCAAAGTCAAAGAATTTTAATTTATTGAAAGTATTAATAATTAATCAATAATAAATTTTTAATACATAAGTTTAAAACATCTTTCAATAAATTGTAATTTTAAACCCAAACATTTGCAGCTGCGCATGTCTTAGGTCAACAAAAACAGTAATACCTTTTATATATTATTTTCTTCTCTATTTGTGCGTTTTCTTTTTTTAAATTTTTCAACATGTTTTTAATCACAAATAGAAAATACCATAAAAAAAAGGTATTACACACGTTAATGTGAACAAGTTAACTTATCATTTATAATATTTTATATAAATATCACAATTAAATATTATTTTCTATATAAATAATAAGTACAGCTATATGTTTAAAGGTTTTTTTATTGCGTTCAAATACAATGTATGCGAAGTTCACAATATAATATATATTGTCATAATGCATTACAAGGAGTTAAAAAAAAAAAAAAAACAGAAAAACATTCAAAACATTGTATAATTCAAAACATTTTGAATGAAAAGAACAAAAAGAAAACTTTTTTTTCTTTTTTATTCTTTTTTTTTATTTTGTTTTTATATAATTATTTTTTTTTCTTTTCGGATAGGAACACAATAATGATCCTTCCGCAGGTTCACCTACGGAAACCTTGTTACGACTTTTACTTCCTCTAAATAATCAAGTTCGGTCAACTTTTGCGAAACAACCGTGAAACACAAGGCGTCACAGTGATCACGTCCGGAGACCTCACTAAATAATTCAATCGGTAGTAGCGACGGGCGGTGTGTACAAAGGGCAGGGACGTAATCAATGCGAGTTAATGACTCACACTTACTGGGAATTCCAAGTTCATGTGAACAGTTTCAGTTCACAATCCCAAGCATGAAAGTGGTTCAGCGGTTTACCCGGACCTCTCGGTCTAGGAAATACACGTTGATACTTTCATTGTAGCGCGCGTGCAGCCCAGGACATCTAAGGGC
>NW_027212753.1:220000-225000 GCF_042242935.1 Bactrocera oleae | reverse complement strand
AAAAAACGCTCATTATATACAATATGTTAGTACAGAATATAGAGTTTTGTATAAAACAAAATCTATTTCTATTTAAACTAACTGTATAAAAACCAGGAATAAAAAGGCACACAAAATCAACTTTCATTTTCATATTTACTTAAAAATACATATAAAGTAAAAAATATTTCCATATAAATACTAAGTAAATAAAGTCATACAAGTATGAAAATTTTCATACAAGTACTAAATACATAAATCATATAAGTATAGTAATATTCATACTTATAAGTATTTAAAAACAATTTCTTACTAATAAACTAACATAAGGAATTCAAATATATAAAAGTATAATACATTTCCTAGCAGTAAAAAATTTTCATATAAGTACTAAATGTATAAAGTCTATGAAGTAATAAATTTTCATATAAGTACTATTTCAGTATATGTCAATTTGAGCAGATTTGTGCAAATTTGTTATAAATGTTCTCTCCCATGTTGACGTTACCAACCCGAAAATATATGGAAAAATTCTTTTAACCTATTTAAAATTTAAAAACTCATATATACGTGGGTAATTTATATCATTTTCAAATATCGTCATGGTCATAATACAACTAATAACATCAAAAGTATTTTTACAATCGATTTTTTTTTTAAATTTTTAACTTGTATGACTTCATATTTAATACTTATATGAAAATTTATTACTTCATAGACTTTATACATTTAATACTTATATGAAAATTTATTACTTCATAGACTTTATACATTTAATACTTATATGAAAATTCATTACTTCATAGACTTTATATTTTTTATACTTATATAAAAATTTATTACTTCATAGACTTTATATTTTACTTCATAGACTTTATACATTTAATACTCATATGAAAATTTATTACTTCATAGACTTTATATATTTACTACTTATATGAAAATTTATTACTTCATAGACTTTATACAATTAATACTTATATGAAAATTTATTACTTCATAGACTTTATACAATTAATACTTATATGAAAATTTATTACTTCATAGACTTTATACAATTAATACTTATATGAAAATTTATTACTTCATAGACTTTATACAATTAATACTTATATGAAAATTTATTACTTCATAGACTTTATACATTTAATACTTATATGAAAATTCATTACTTCATAGACTTTATATTTTTTATACTTATATAAAAATTTATTACTTCATAGACTTTATACATTTAATACTTATATGAAAATTTATTACTTCATAGATTTTATATATTTACTACTTATATGAAAATTTATTACTTCATAGACTTTATACAATTAATACTTATATGAAAATTTATTACTTCATAGACTTTATACAATTAATACTTATATGAAAATTTATTACTTCATAGACTTTATACAATTAATACTTATATGAAAATTTATTACTTCATAGACTTTATACATTTAATACTTATATGAAAATTCATTACTTCATAGACTTTATATTTTTTATACTTATATAAAAATTTATTACTTCATAGACTTTATATTTTACTTCATAGACTTTATACATTTAATACTTATATGAAAATTTATTACTTCATAGACTTTATATATTTACTACTTATATGAAAATTTATTACTTCATAGACTTTATACATTTAGTACTTATATGAAAATTTATTACTTCATAGACTTTATACAATTAATACTTATATGAAAATTTATTACTTCATAGACTTTATACAATTAATACTTATATGAAAATTTATTACTTCATAGACTTTATATATTTACTACTTATATGAAAATTTATTACTTCATAGACTTTATACATTTAGTACTTATATGAAAATTTATTACTTCATAGACTTTATACAATTAATACTTATATGAAAATTTATTACTTCATAGACTTTATACAATTAATACTTATATGAAAATTTATTACTTCATAGACTTTATACAATTAATACTTATATGAAAATTTATTACTTCATAGACTTTATACATTTAATACTTATATGAAAATTTATTACTTCATAGACTTTATACAATTAATACTTATATGAAAATTCATTACTTCATAGACTTTATATTTTTTATACTTATATAAAAATTTATTACTTCATAGACTTTATATTTTACTTCATAGACTTTATACATTTAATACTTATATGAAAATTTATTACTTCATAGACTTTATATATTTACTACTTATATGAAAATTTATTACTTCATAGATTTTATACATTTAGTACTTATATGAAAATTTATTACTTCATAGACTTTATACAATTAATATTTATATGAAAATTTATTACTTCATAGACTTTATACAATTAATACTTATATGAAAATTTATTACTTCATAGACTTTATACAATTAATACTTATATGAAAATTTATTACTTCATAGACTTTATACAATTAATACTTATATGAAAATTTATTACTTCATAGACTTTATATATTTACTACTTATATGAAAATTTATTACTTCATAGACTTTATACATTTAGTACTTATATGAAAATTTATTACTTCATAGACTTTATGCAATTAATACTTATATGAAAATTTATTACTTCATAGACTTTATATATTTACTACTTATATGAAAATTTATTACTTCATAGACTTTATACATTTAGTACTTATATGAAAATTTATTACTTCATAGACTTTATACAATTAATACTTATATGAAAATTTATTACTTCATAGACTTTATACAATTAATACTTATATGAAAATTTATTACTTCATAGACTTTATACAATTAATACTTATATGAAAATTTATTACTTCATAGACTTTATACAATTAATACTTATATGAAAATTTATTACTTCATAGACTTTATATATTTACTACTTATATGAAAATTTATTACTTCATAGACTTTATATTTTACTTCATAGACTTTATACATTTAATACTCATATGAAAATTTATTACTTCATAGACTTTATACAATTAATACTTATATGAAAATTCATTACTTCATAGACTTTATATTTTTTATACTTATATAAAAATTTATTACTTCATAGACTTTATATTTTACTTCATAGACTTTATACATTTAATACTTATATGAAAATTTATTACTTCATAGACTTTATACAATTAATACTTATATGAAAATTTATTACTTCATAGACTTTATACAATTAATACTTATATGAAAATTTATTACTTCATAGACTTTATATATTTACTACTTATATGAAAATTTATTACTTCATAGACTTTATACATTTAGTACTTATATGAAAATTTATTACTTCATAGACTTTATGCAATTAATACTTATATGAAAATTTATTACTTCATAGACTTTATATATTTACTACTTATATGAAAATTTATTACTTCATAGACTTTATACATTTAGTACTTATATGAAAATTTATTACTTCATAGACTTTATACAATTAATACTTATATGAAAATTTATTACTTCATAGACTTTATACAGTTAATACTTATATGAAAATTTATTACTTCATAGACTTTATACAATTAATACTTATATGAAAATTTATTACTTCATAGACTTTATATATTTACTACTTATATGAAAATTTATTACTTCATAGACTTTATACATTTAATACTTATATGAAAATTCACTACTTCATAGACTTTATGCAATTAATACTTATATGAAAATTTATTACTTCATAGACTTTATATATTTACTACTTATATGAAAATTTATTACTTCATAGACTTTATACATTTAGTACTTATATGAAAATTTATTACTTCATAGACTTTATACAATTAATACTTATATGAAAATTTATTACTTCATAGACTTTATACAATTAATACTTATATGAAAATTTATTACTTCATAGACTTTATACAATTAATACTTATATGAAAATTTATTACTTCATAGACTTTATATATTTACTACTTATATGAAAATTTATTACTTCATAGACTTTATACATTTAGTACTTATATGAAAATTTATTACTTCATAGACTTTATGCAATTAATACTTATATGAAAATTTATTACTTCATAGACTTTATATATTTACTACTTATATGAAAATTTATTACTTCATAGACTTTATACATTTAATACTTATATGAAAATTCACTACTTCTTCATTTAATATTGCAAGCAAAGTATTTTGGTTAACATTTTTATTTTCATGTTATTAAAACACTTGATATACTATTATACCATATTGTATAATATGATTTTAATTCAATTACTTTATTACTTTGGTATATTAAATGATAGTCGTTTGATAACAATCCCAACATTTACCTTATTTTCAATAAATATTGAAAACAAAGTTTTATGCGTTCAAATTTTTATTTTCATGTTATGATTCTCTCAAACACTCATTAATATACCATATTGTATAATATGCTTTTATTTCAATTACTTTATTACTTTTGGTATATTAAATGATAGTCGTTTGATAACAATCCCAACACTTACCTTATTTTCAATAAATATTGAAAACAAAGTTTTATACGTTCAAATTTTTATTTTCATGTTATGATTCTCTCAAACACTCATTAATATACCATATTGTATAATATGCTTTAATTTCAATTACTTTATTACTTTTGGTATATTAAATGATAGTCGTTTGATAACAATCCCAACACTTACCTTATTTTCAATAAATATTGAAAACAAAGTTTTATGCGTTCAAATTTTTATTTTCATGTTATGATTCTCTCAAACACTCATTAATATACCATATTGTATAATATGCTTTAATTTCAATTACTTTATTACTTTTGGTATATTAAATGATAGTCGTTTGATAACAATCCCAACACTTACCTTATTTTCAATAAATATTGAAAACAAAGTTTTATGCGTTCAAATTTTTATTTTCATGTTATGATTCTCTCAAACACTCATTAATATACCATATTGTATAATATGCTTTAATTTCAATTACTTTATTACTTTTGGTATATTAAATGATAGTCGTTTGATAACAATCCCAACACTTACCTTATTTTCAATAAATAGTGAAAACAA
>NW_027212753.1:202500-215000 GCF_042242935.1 Bactrocera oleae | reverse complement strand
CTTAACCTCCCATCTAACTACGAACGCCCTATCTGCTGCCTGATTCATAAGCGTCACGTCAATGTCACTCACGCCCCCAGGCCCATCAAACGTGTACCATTCACTCGGCTCATTCACAATGTGGAGGTTTTTAGCCACCACCCATTCACTTAATGCCTCGCCTCGACTGTGGCTTTGATATCCAGACGAATGCCGGGATACCTTACTAAACCACATCGAAGACGAGGCATTCGCATCCAGCCCTAGGATAAATGGGCTACTACTCGCAAGTAGTAGTAGCTTATCCATGTAGCCCAGGTAGGGCTCTAGGGGCTCGCTAAATTTGCAGTACAAACTAGCTACGATCAGCCTACCGAACTCCCCCTCTATCGCGACACATACACCCAGTTGTGAGGAATCCACAACTACACAATCGTAGTTGGGATCACTCACAACAATTGCAGCATTAGCCCCAAGGTCCGTGAAGACCTTGAAACTCCCAGGAAGACCCCGAACCACACCATTGGTGGCGTAGGGCTCCTGGAGTAAGGCAATGCCGCACCTCCCCTCAGTCATACACCCCCCCAACTCACACATTACGGCATACGCCCCCTGGCAGTTTAACTGTATTATTCCCCCCATCAGTGTCTGGCGAGGGCGCGCTCAACAATGCCACAGTATATGGGGCAGACAGCCGACATCATAAGATGCCCAGCTGGTCTACCCTTGAATGCACAGTTGCGGCAATGGAGTGCATTGACGCAACTGGCAGCTCTGTGGCCTTCCTGACCGCACCTCCGGCAGACATCTGATTTGGCCCTACACACAGCCACTCTATGGTCGAAACTCATACACCGGAAGCAGCCAGCAACGGGGCTATCCGGTCGCACCCGGAAGGAGAACCACTTGATGTAGCACCTACCTGCCTCCAGGAGGGCGGACATCATTTTGTCCGTACCCTCAAGGACGACATTGGTGCTACCATCAGGGGCAACCTTCCAGGGGCGACTGACCATCCTTACGTCAGACCTCTGGGACGCCGGGCTGAAATCCTGAAGGTTCAGCCGGAGTAACTCTTCCATGAACTCATCATGGGAGATCTCCGTATGAACCCCCTGGACCACAACCCGAGGACCCAACTTCCGGTTGACAGTCACGTCCAACCCCACCTCCCCGAATTTCGCGTTCATCGCAACTTTCTCCCTCTCTAAAACAGAGGGAGTGCGGATAACCGCCCCACCACCCTTAATTGGCCTAACCTCGTGGATCCTTACCCCCAGGGAAGGACCCACCTCCTTTACTACTTTTTTAATGACTTCCTCAGAGGAAGCTGCAGGCCCCTTACTCCTAACCACAACGGACCAGGTCTCAACAGGCTTCTGCGCCACCGGTGCAATCGCCTCCAGTACAGGTGCTGGGGGCGGAGGCATCGGTGCCGATGGAGCCGGCATTGACCTGCTCGGCGGCGAGGAGTGTCCCCCACAGCTTCCTCTAAGGGCGTCTACTTGACCACGAAGATGGGCATTCTCGGTTACAACCGTCATCAGGAGTGCCTCGTACTTCGAGGCAAGCTCCATCAGCCCCTTCGCGATCCCTATATCAAAATTCTCGGCCCCAAAAACTATTCCGCTAAGTTCCGCCGAAATTTTTTTTATAGCCGCTACATGGCTCACCGCACCACCCCCGACAATAACCGCGCTCCCTTTAGCAGCGTCTTTTTTGCCCGCACTACTTTTTCTCGCGCTCGCCTTATTTTCTCCCGAGTAGATAGGGACAGAGGGAATCTCGTTAATCCATTCATGCGCGTCACTAATTAGATGACGAGGCATTTGGCTACCTTAAGAGAGTCATAGTTACTCCCGCCGTTTACCCGCGCTTACTTGAATTTCTTCACTTTGACATTCAGAGCACTGGGCAGAAATCACATTGTGTCAACACCCGTTAGGGCCATCACAATGCTTTGTTTTAATTAGACAGTCGGATTCCCCAAGTCCGTGCCAGTTCTGAATTGATTGTTAATTGATAATCGTTATAATTTAAAAAGTATCTATACAATAATAAATCCTTTAGAAATTTTAGCAAGAAAGTTCCACAATTGGCTACGTAACTACTATCCGGGGAACAAGAATCGAAATTCTCTATTTACCCAGAACGAGTACATAAACCATGGTATTGCTTCCCAATCAAGCCCGACTATCTCAATCTTCAGAGCCAATCCTTATCCCGAAGTTACGGATCTAATTTGCCGACTTCCCTTACCTACATTATTCTATCGACTAGAGACTCTTCACCTTGGAGACCAGCTGCGGATATTGGTACGGCCTGTTGAGAAGTTTGCGTAACCCCACCATAAATTTTCAAGGTCCGAGGAGAAAATATCGACACAACAGTAAATGTCATGCTCTTCTAGTCCATCTACCATATCTCTCTTCGAAAGACTTCCATGGTAGTACGACTATAAAACAGAAAAGAAAACTCTTCCGATACCTCTCGACGGCTTCTTTATGGTCGTTCCTGTTGCCAGGATGAGCACAAAGGCCCATTTTTAATAACAAACGGATACTCAACAGGTTACGGAATTGGAACCGTATTCCCTTTCGTTCAAAATTATTCAAGTGTTTAATTACTATGGAATAAAAATTCATTCATTTCATTTCATTAAAACTTGAAAATTTTCGGCTTTCGCCTTGAACTTAGGACCGACTAACTCGTGATCAACCACTGTTCACACGAAACCCTTCTCCACTTCAGTCCTCCAAGGTCTCATTCGATTATTTGCTACTACCACCAAGATCTGTACCAATAGCGGCTCCATGCAGGCTTACGCCAAACACTTCTAAGCACACCATTGTACCCTCCTACTCACTAAAGTTTCAAAATTTATAATCCAACCGAAATTGTATTATAAATCATGTACTTTAGCGGTAATGTATAGGTATACAACTTAAGCGCCATCCATTTTAAGGGCTAGTTGCTTCGGCAGGTGAGTTGTTACACACTCCTTAGCGGATTACGACTTCCATGTCCACCGTCCTGCTGTTTTAAGCAACCAACGCCTTTCATGGTATCTGCATGAGTTGTTAATTTAGGCACCGTAACATTACGTTTGGTTCATCCCACAGCGCCAGTTCTGCTTACCAAAAGTGGCCCACTGGGCACATTATATCATAACCTCAACCTTCATATCAAGAAAGGTGAGGTTCTTACCCATTTAAAGTTTGAGAATAGGTTAAGGTCGTTTCGACCCTAAGGCCTCTAATCATTCGCTTTACCAGATAAGATTATTTTACATAATTTTTAAATGCACCAGCTATCCTGAGGGAAACTTCGGAGGGAACCAGCTACTAGATGGTTCGATTGGTCTTTCGCCCCTATACTCAATTCTGACAATCGATTTGCACGTCAGAACTGTTTCGGTCTTCCATCAGGGTTTCCCCTGACTTCAACCTGATCAAGTATAGTTCACCATCTTTCGGGTCACAGCATATATGCTCAAGGTACGCTCCAGTTAGAGGTATAAATAATAATAAATTATCATTATACATAACTATATGGAACGCCCCGGGATTGAATTAATAATGTAATACATTAAAAATTAATCCCATTATTAATACAGTTAAGTTAATTTCGCCATTAGGTTTAATATAACCCAATGACTTGCACATATGTTAGACTCCTTGGTCCGTGTTTCAAGACGGGTCCCGAAGGTATCCTGAATCTTTCGCATTGTTAATCATATAAATGCATACAATTAATATTAAAATCAATGATAATAATATTATTGTAAAATTCAAAAGAATTTTAGCATTATATATAATAAAATCTATCAACACTTTATCAAATCATCAGTAATTATTCTATGTTAATAAGCTAAAAGCAAATTAATTTGAATAAACTTAAAAACCAATGATCTTTTGATAAATATTTTATTATGTTAATAGATTACAATGTCCTTATATGAAAAAAATGCACACTATTACTATAATATTTAAAATTAAATACTACAGTTATAATGATGAATTTTTCATAATGGATATTCAGGTTCATCGGGCTTAACCTCTAAGCAGTTTCACGTACTATTTAACTCTCTATTCAGAGTTCTTTTCAACTTTCCCTCACGGTACTTGTTTACTATCGGTCTCATGGTTATATTTAGTTTTAGATGGAGTTTACCACCCACTTAGTGCTGCACTATCAAGCAACACGACTCTTTGGAAATATCTTTCTAGTAATCATTAACGTTATACGGGCCTGGCACCCTCTATGGGTAAATGGCCTCATTTAAGAAGGACTTAAATCGTTAATTTCTCATACTAGATATTAAGATATTCCATACACTGCATCTCACATTTGCCATATAGACAAAGTGACTTAGTGCTGAACTATTTTCTTTTCGCTCGCCGCTACTAAGAAAATCCTTGTTAGTTTCTTTTCCTCCCCTCATTAATATGCTTAAATTCAGGGGGTAGTCCCATATGAGTTGAGGTTGTATAAAATATATTTTAGATTGATTTGTTTATTTTTATTTAATTTTTTTGCTATTTGCTATTTTAAAGAAATATATTTTTATATCTTGATTACTCAATATTATTCAATCTTTTCATCCCTTTTTAAAATTCATAATATAATAATTAATAAAATTAACAACATTATTCCTCCACATATCATATATTTTTTTTTATTATAAATTTTTCTCAATACAATAGAGTGAATTAATTCTAGAATAAAAATTTATTTTATGCTAGACATTCCTCTTATGTATTATTTAATATAATTTAAATAATGTTGAAAATTTTTTCTTTTATGGGAATACTAAGATTCTCATTTATCATAAATTTTCGTTCAAATATGAGGTATTCAAGAATATATTTTCTATATTTCTTTTTATGCTATTAATATTATGGATTGAAAAATACAATCCAATAATATGCCATATGCTTAAATTCTATTAATTGACTAAAAGAATAAGCAACTAATTTAGCATAGTCTTACAACCCTCAACCATATGTAGTCCAAGCAGCACTTTAAAATTAATTAAAGTACATAACAGCATGGACCGCAATATGCGTTCAAAATGTCGATGTTCATGTGTCCTGCAGTTCACACGATGACGCACAGTTTGCTGCGTTCTTCATCGACCCATGAGCCGAGTGATCCACCGCTTAGAGTGATAATTTTTTTGTATTTTTTTAATTCAAAGTCAAAGAATTTTAATTTATTGAAAGTATTAATAATTAATCAATAATAAATTTTTAATACATAAGTTTAAAACATCTTTCAATAAATTGTAATTTTAAACCCAAACATTTGCAGCTGCGCATGTCTTAGGTCAACAAAAACAGTAATACCTTTTATATATTATTTTCTTCTCTATTTGTGCGTTTTCTTTTTTTAAATTTTTCAACATGTTTTTAATCACAAATAGAAAATACCATAAAAAAAAGGTATTACACACGTTAATGTGAACAAGTTAACTTATCATTTATAATATTTTATATAAATATCACAATTAAATATTATTTTCTATATAAATAATAAGTACAGCTATATGTTTAAAGGTTTTTTTATTGCGTTCAAATACAATGTATGCGAAGTTCACAATATAATATATATTGTCATAATGCATTACAAGGAGTTAAAAAAAAAAAAAAAAACAGAAAAACATTCAAAACATTGTATAATTCAAAACATTTTGAATGAAAAGAACAAAAAGAAAACTTTTTTTTCTTTTTTATTCTTTTTTTTTATTTTGTTTTTATATAATTATTTTTTTTTCTTTTCGGATAGGAACACAATAATGATCCTTCCGCAGGTTCACCTACGGAAACCTTGTTACGACTTTTACTTCCTCTAAATAATCAAGTTCGGTCAACTTTTGCGAAACAACCGTGAAACACAAGGCGTCACAGTGATCACGTCCGGAGACCTCACTAAATAATTCAATCGGTAGTAGCGACGGGCGGTGTGTACAAAGGGCAGGGACGTAATCAATGCGACTTAATGACTCACACTTACTGGGAATTCCAAGTTCATGTGAACAGTTTCAGTTCACAATCCCAAGCATGAAAGTGGTTCAGCGGTTTACCCGGACCTCTCGGTCTAGGAAATACACGTTGATACTTTCATTGTAGCGCGCGTGCAGCCCAGGACATCTAAGGGCATCACAGACCTGTTATTGCTCAATCTCGTTACTGCTAGACGCAATTTGTCCATTTAAGAAGCTAGTGTCCTTATAATGGGACAAACCAACAGGTACGACTCCACTTATATAAACACATTCAAACACTTGTACATTCAAGATGAACGCATGAATGAAGGCTATATAAGCTTCAACACCATAATCCTGAAAGCATCTATTTAATATATTTGAGTCTCGTTCGTTATCGGAATTAACCAGACAAATCACTCCACGAACTAAGAACGGCCATGCACCACCACCCATAGATTCGAGAAAGAGCTATCAATCTGTCTTACACGCTTATGTTCGGACCTGGTAAGTTTTCCCGTGTTGAGTCAAATTAAGCCGCAGGCTCCACTCCTGGTGGTGCCCTTCCGTCAATTCCTTTAAGTTTCAGCTTTGCAACCATACTTCCCCCGGAGCCCAAAAGCTTTGGTTTCCCGGGAAGCGACTGAGAGAGCCATAGTAGTAGCTACACCCAATTGCTAGCTGGCATCGTTTATGGTTAGAACTAGGGCGGTATCTGATCGCCTTCGAACCTCTAACTTTCGTTCTTGATTAATGAAAACATCTTTGGCAAATGCTTTCGCTTAAGTTAGTCTTACGACGGTCCAAGAATTTCACCTCTCGCGTCGTAATACTAATGCCCCCAAACTGCTTCTATTAATCATTACCTCTTGATCTAAAAACCAATGAAAGTAGAACAGAGGTCTTATTTCATTATTCCATGCACAAAATATTCAGGCATTTGGAGCCTGCTTTAAGCACTCTAATTTGTTCAAAGTAATTGTACCGGCCCACAACAACACTCGATGAAGAGCACTGAAGCAGGTTTAAATAGGAGGAATATATAAAAAATACATTGTATTAATTATATATAAGAACTCCACCGGTAATACGCTTACATACATAAGGTAATGTACATACCACAATTATAGTTGTACTACCCGTATGAAGCACAAATTCAACTACGAACGTTTTAACCGCAACAACTTTAATATACGCTATTGGAGCTGGAATTACCGCGGCTGCTGGCACCAGACTTGCCCTCCAATAGGTCCTTGTTAAAGGATTTAAAGTGTACTCATTCCAATTACAGGGCCTCGGATATGAGTCCTGTATTGTTATTTTTCGTCACTACCTCCCCGAACTGGGAGTGGGTAATTTACGCGCCTGCTGCCTTCCTTAGATGTGGTAGCCGTTTCTCAGGCTCCCTCTCCGGAATCGAACCCTGATTCCCCGTTACCCGTTGCAACCATGGTAGTCCTAGATACTACCATCAAAAGTTGATAGGGCAGACATTTGAAAGATCTGTCGTCGGTACGAGACCATACGATCTGCAAGTTATCTAGAGTTCAACCAATATAACGATCGAATAATCGCTTGGTTTTAGCCTAATAAAAGCACACGTTCCAAAAGGTCCGTGTTTATTTTGCATGTATTAGCTCTAGAATTACCACAGTTATCCAAGTAACTGTTAACGATCTATGGAACCATAACTGATATAATGAGCCTTTTGCGGTTTCACTTTTAATTTGTTTGTACTTAGACATGCATGGCTTAATCTTTGAGACAAGCATATAACTACTGGCAGGATCAACCAGAATAATATATATTTCTTTTTTATATAATATTTTTTATATTATATAAAAGTTTAAAATGATATTTTCTTATTTGAAAATTATACACAAATACACAAAACATAAAAACATTTACAATATACACAACAATTTTTCTATGTTTCTTTCTTTATTATATTTTTTTTCATTATATTTCATTTCTATTGTGTGATTTTGTAATGGATTTTTTTAATTTTTGTTTTGGTATCGTGAAAAGAATTTTCGTTCTCTATACATATTATTATTTAATTATTATGTAAGAACGATATTTCTTCTTATATTGGCAAAATTTTCAAATAATATCATTCTATACATTTTACTTTATTTCAATGCATATAGTAATATATATACCTTTTTTTAAGAGTATATACATTTTTTTCTTGATTTGAAATTAATAATTTCAAATTCTATTATATTTATTTCAATAATAAATATATGATAAAAAGTATTTTCGGGTGCAACACATTAATATTTTATTTTATTTAAAAACCATCCTTTTACACATATATTTTATGAGTAAATATTAGAATAGCTCACAAATAAAACTAAAATATTGTTTAATATTTATTTCTACAATATGTTAGTATAGAATAATAGATTTTTTATGTTTTTGTATAAAACAAAATCTATTTCTATTTAAACTAACTGTAGGAAACCAGGAATAAAAAACGCTCATTATATACAATATGTTAGTACAGAATATAGAGTTTTGTATAAAACAAAATCTATTTCTATTTAAACTAACTGTATAAAAACCAGGAATAAAAAACGCTCATTATATACAATATGTTAGTACAGAATATAGAGTTTTGTATAAAACAAAATCTATTTCTATTTAAACTAACTGTATAAAAACCAGGAATAAAAAGGCACACAAAATCAACTTTCATTTTCATATTTACTTAAAAATACATATAAAGTAAAAAATATTTCCATATAAATACTAAGTAAATAAAGTCATACAAGTATGAAAATTTTCATACAAGTACTAAATACATAAATCATATAAGTATAGTAATATTCATACTTATAAGTATTTAAAAACAATTTCTTACTAATAAACTAACATAAGGAATTCAAATATATAAAAGTATAATACATTTCCTAGCAGTAAAAAATTTTCATATAAGTACTAAATGTATAAAGTCTATGAAGTAATAAATTTTCATATAAGTACTATTTCAGTATATGTCAATTTGAGCAGATTTGTGCAAATTTGTTATAAATGTTCTCTCCCATGTTGACGTTACCAACCCGAAAATATATGGAAAAATTCTTTTAACCTATTTAAAATTTAAAAACTCATATATACGTGGGTAATTTATATCATTTTCAAATATCGTCATGGTCATAATACAACTAATAACATCAAAAGTATTTTTACAATCGATTTTTTTTTTAAATTTTTAACTTGTATGACTTCATATTTAATACTTATATGAAAATTTATTACTTCATAGACTTTATACATTTAATACTTATATGAAAATTTATTACTTCATAGACTTTATACATTTAATACTTATATGAAAATTCATTACTTCATAGACTTTATATTTTTTATACTTATATAAAAATTTATTACTTCATAGACTTTATATTTTACTTCATAGACTTTATACATTTAATACTCATATGAAAATTTATTACTTCATAGACTTTATATATTTACTACTTATATGAAAATTTATTACTTCATAGACTTTATACAATTAATACTTATATGAAAATTTATTACTTCATAGACTTTATACAATTAATACTTATATGAAAATTTATTACTTCATAGACTTTATACAATTAATACTTATATGAAAATTTATTACTTCATAGACTTTATACAATTAATACTTATATGAAAATTTATTACTTCATAGACTTTATACATTTAATACTTATATGAAAATTCATTACTTCATAGACTTTATATTTTTTATACTTATATAAAAATTTATTACTTCATAGACTTTATATTTTACTTCATAGACTTTATACATTTAATACTTATATGAAAATTTATTACTTCATAGATTTTATATATTTACTACTTATATGAAAATTTATTACTTCATAGACTTTATACAATTAATACTTATATGAAAATTTATTACTTCATAGACTTTATACAATTAATACTTATATGAAAATTTATTACTTCATAGACTTTATACAATTAATACTTATATGAAAATTTATTACTTCATAGACTTTATACATTTAATACTTATATGAAAATTCATTACTTCATAGACTTTATATTTTTTATACTTATATAAAAATTTATTACTTCATAGACTTTATATTTTACTTCATAGACTTTATACATTTAATACTTATATGAAAATTTATTACTTCATAGACTTTATATATTTACTACTTATATGAAAATTTATTACTTCATAGACTTTATACATTTAGTACTTATATGAAAATTTATTACTTCATAGACTTTATACAATTAATACTTATATGAAAATTTATTACTTCATAGACTTTATACAATTAATACTTATATGAAAATTTATTACTTCATAGACTTTATACAATTAATACTTATATGAAAATTTATTACTTCATAGACTTTATATATTTACTACTTATATGAAAATTTATTACTTCATAGACTTTATACATTTAGTACTTATATGAAAATTTATTACTTCATAGACTTTATACAATTAATACTTATATGAAAATTTATTACTTCATAGACTTTATACAATTAATACTTATATGAAAATTTATTACTTCATAGACTTTATACAATTAATACTTATATGAAAATTTATTACTTCATAGACTTTATACATTTAATACTTATATGAAAATTTATTACTTCATAGACTTTATACAATTAATACTTATATGAAAATTCATTACTTCATAGACTTTATATTTTTTATACTTATATAAAAATTTATTACTTCATAGACTTTATATTTTACTTCATAGACTTTATACATTTAATACTTATATGAAAATTTATTACTTCATAGACTTTATATATTTACTACTTATATGAAAATTTATTACTTCATAGATTTTATACATTTAGTACTTATATGAAAATTTATTACTTCATAGACTTTATACAATTAATATTTATATGAAAATTTATTACTTCATAGACTTTATACAATTAATACTTATATGAAAATTTATTACTTCATAGACTTTATACAATTAATACTTATATGAAAATTTATTACTTCATAGACTTTATACAATTAATACTTATATGAAAATTTATTACTTCATAGACTTTATATATTTACTACTTATATGAAAATTTATTACTTCATAGACTTTATACATTTAGTACTTATATGAAAATTTATTACTTCATAGACTTTATGCAATTAATACTTATATGAAAATTTATTACTTCATAGACTTTATATATTTACTACTTATATGAAAATTTATTACTTCATAGACTTTATACATTTAGTACTTATATGAAAATTTATTACTTCATAGACTTTATACAATTAATACTTATATGAAAATTTATTACTTCATAGACTTTATACAATTAATACTTATATGAAAATTTATTACTTCATAGACTTTATACAATTAATACTTATATGAAAATTTATTACTTCATAGACTTTATACAATTAATACTTATATGAAAATTTATTACTTCATAGACTTTATATATTTACTACTTATATGAAAATTTATTACTTCATAGACTTTATATTTTACTTCATAGACTTTATACATTTAATACTCATATGAAAATTTATTACTTCATAGACTTTATACAATTAATACTTATATGAAAATTCATTACTTCATAGACTTTATATTTTTTATACTTATATAAAAATTTATTACTTCATAGACTTTATATTTTACTTCATAGACTTTATACATTTAATACTTATATGAAAATTTATTACTTCATAGACTTTATACAATTAATACTTATATGAAAATTTATTACTTCATAGACTTTATACAATTAATACTTATATGAAAATTTATTACTTCATAGACTTTATATATTTACTACTTATATGAAAATTTATTACTTCATAGACTTTATACATTTAGTACTTATATGAAAATTTATTACTTCATAGACTTTATGCAATTAATACTTATATGAAAATTTATTACTTCATAGACTTTATATATTTACTACTTATATGAAAATTTATTACTTCATAGACTTTATACATTTAGTACTTATATGAAAATTTATTACTTCATAGACTTTATACAATTAATACTTATATGAAAATTTATTACTTCATAGACTTTATACAGTTAATACTTATATGAAAATTTATTACTTCATAGACTTTATACAATTAATACTTATATGAAAATTTATTACTTCATAGACTTTATATATTTACTACTTATATGAAAATTTATTACTTCATAGACTTTATACATTTAATACTTATATGAAAATTCACTACTTCATAGACTTTATGCAATTAATACTTATATGAAAATTTATTACTTCATAGACTTTATATATTTACTACTTATATGAAAATTTATTACTTCATAGACTTTATACATTTAGTACTTATATGAAAATTTATTACTTCATAGACTTTATACAATTAATACTTATATGAAAATTTATTACTTCATAGACTTTATACAATTAATACTTATATGAAAATTTATTACTTCATAGACTTTATACAATTAATACTTATATGAAAATTTATTACTTCATAGACTTTATATATTTA
>NW_027212753.1:170000-197500 GCF_042242935.1 Bactrocera oleae | reverse complement strand
CCCCTTGAAGTCAACAAATATGCCAAGGACATATTTGTTGACATTCTCCCTAACAGCACCCTGAACGTAGAACCACGCATCCTCTACACTGCGTCCTTTCCTGAACCCATACTGTCTATCCGACCACATACCCCGCGTTAGCTCCTGAAGCCGTTCCACCATAACTCTTTCCAGCACTTTTCCAAGTACTGGAAGGAGACTGATGCCCCGATAAGAGCGAGGATCACTCCTGATCTTATCAGGGGACTTCAGGAGAGGTACAACCCTAGCAATTTTCCACTCGCGTGGAAAATAACCCTCCCACACGCACTTATCATAAATGGCCTCCAAGTATTCAGGAATGAACTTCCACAAGCTTTTACACATCTCTCCGTTCAAACCATCAAAACCTGGGGACCGTTTAGACCTGACCAGGCCAAAGGCGTACCCCAACTCTCCATCATCTAATGGAGGGACAGGTACCTCTTGTGCTTGAGGTACCTGAACCTCCGCCCTAGGAAAGAACGCTCCTAACAAAGCCCCCGCACACTCTCTCCACGTTGATAACACAGTGTCACCAACGCGAAGAGAGGTGATATCCTCCCTCTTACGACCCCGGCAGATCCTATAGACCTGACCCCACGGGTCGTCCCTATTTTCCCTTACAAAATTCCTCCACTCCTGCTCTTTAATTTTAATCAACATCTCCTTGTATTCCCTAACCGCACAACTAAATTCATGCCTAAGCTGGGACAACCTGTCAGAATTGGACCGCCGAGCGCGTTGAAACTTTCGCCTCAATCGCCTGACAGTCCTCCTCTTCAAGGTTAGCTCATGCGTCCACCACCTAATTTTCCTAACCATTAAACTTTCACACTTTCTAAGTACCCTATCATTTACCCCCCACACTACCTCATAAAGACGAGCAATCTGCTCATCAACCCCCAAATCCTCAAACGCTCTAAGCGGTATACCCAATACCGCTTCCCTGACAGATCGTCCATATTGGTTCCAGTCGATACCAGAGGTACGCCATCGCCGCAATGGACTCTCATACAGCGAGGGAGGGGATTTAGGAGTAACCATAATTTGGATCAAATTATGATCACTCAATCCCCACCCTCCCTTAACCTCCCATCTAGCTACGAACGCCCTATCTGCTGCCTGATTCATAAGCGTCACGTCAATGTCACTCACGCCCCCAGGCCCATCAAACGTGTACCATTCACTCGGCTCATTCACAATGTGGAGGTTTTTAGCCACCACCCATTCACTTAATGCCTCGCCTCGACTGTGGCTTTGATATCCAGACGAATGCCGGGATACCTTACTAAACCACATCGAAGACGAGGCATTCGCATCCAGCCCTAGGATAAATGGGCTACTACTCGCAAGTAGTAGTAGCTTATCCATGTAGCCCAGGTAGGGCTCTAGGGGCTCGCTAAATTTGCAGTACAAACTAGCTACAATCAGCCTACCGAACTCCCCCTCTATCGCGACACATACACCCAGTTGTGAGGAATCCACAACTACGCAATCGTAGTTGGGATCACTCACAACAATTGCAGCATTAGCCCCAAGGTCCGTGAAGACCTTGAAACTACCAGGAAGACCCCGAACCACACCATTGGTGGCGTAGGGCTCCTGGAGTAAGGCAATGCCGCACCTCCCCTCAGCCATACTCCCCCCCAATTCACACATTACGGCATACGCCCCCTGGCAGTTTAACTGTATAATCCCCCCCATCAGTGTCTGGCGAGGGCGCGCTCAACAATGCCACAGTATATCGGGCAGACAGCGGACATCATAAGATGCCCAGCTGGTCTACCCTTGAATGCGCAGTTGCGGCAATGGAGTGCATTGACGCAACTGGCAGCTCTGTGGCCTTCTTGACCGCACCTCCGGCAGACATCTGATTTGGCCCTACACACAGCCACTCTATGGTCGAAACTCATACACCGGAAGCAGCCAGCAACGGGGCTATCCGGTCGCACCCGGAAGGAGAACCACTTGATGTAGCACCTACCTGCCTCCAAGAGGGCGGACATCATTTTGTCCGTACCCTCAAGGACGACATTGGTGCTACCATCAGGGGCCACCTTCCAGGGACGACTGACCATCCTCACGTCTGACCTCAGGGACGCCGGGCTGAAATCCTGAAGGTTCAGCCGGAGTAACTCTTCCATGAACTCGTCATGGGAGATCTCCGTGTGAACCCCCTGGACCACAACCCGGGGACCCAACTTCCGGTTGACAGTCACGTCCAACCCCACCTCCCCGAATTTCGCGTTAGTCGCCACTTTCTCCCTCTCTAAAACAGAGGGAGTGCGGATAACCGCCCCACCACCCTTAATAGGCCTAACTTCGTGAATCCTTACCCCCAGGGAAGGACCCACCTCCTTAACTACTTTCTGTATGACTTCCTTAGAGGAAGTTGCGGGCCCCTTACTCCTGACCACAACAGACCAGGTCTCAACAGCCTTCGGCGCCACCGGTGCAATCGCCTCCAGTACAGGTGCTGGGGGCGGAGGCATCGGTGCCGATGGAGCCGGCATTGACCTGCTCGGTGGCGAGGAGTGTCCCCCACAGCCTCCTCTAAGGGCGTCAACTTGACCACGAAGATGGGCATTCTCGGTTACTACCGTCATCAGAAGTGCCTCGTACTTCGAGGCAAGCTCCATCAGCCCCTTCGCGGTCCCTATGGCGAAATTTTCGGCCCCAAAAACCACTTCGCTAAGCTCAGCCGAAATTTTCTTTATAGCCGCGACATGGCTAACCGCACCACCCCCGACAAAAATCGCGCTCCCTTTAGCAGCGTCACCTCTGCCCACACTACCATTACTCGCGCTCGCCTTCTTTGCGCCCGTTTTTGTCGCGCCCTCGTCACCACGCACGAGACCAACTTCTGCAGTGCCCGATTTCTGCGCGCCCACATAAGCGCTCGTAACACGCACTTCGCCCTCGCCCGACTTTGCGGGGTGAACAGCCGCTTTTTCAGCGGTGTCACCTTTACCGCATCCGCTACAACTACCGCTCCCGCCCTCTTCACCCCCCGCTTCACCCGCAGACCCCAAACGCGCCTTCTGCCGAGGCGGGGACCTTACCGGTGGCCCCACCATCTCGTCTCCCGAAGTGTCGACCGTAATGGTTGATGGCCCCGACTCTTCGCTCCCAGCGAGGGACTTAACCCTCCTCCTCCGTGGTGGAGGCATCTCTACCTTCGGACTTCGCCTTTCGGTAGGCTGATCCGCCAAGCGTACCACTGACGCAGATGGGACTCGTTCAAACAAGACCCCGAAACAGCCGCTCGCCACGTACGTGCGACTGAACGCGCTGAAAAAAGTGTCGCAAGCGCAGACCCGCTCTGTAGCAGCGACGACCCAAGCGGACGATTAAAGCGTTCTCGCAAGGGTACAGCCCACAACTCCAACCAAATGGTCTGGACAAAGGTCACTCAAATGACCGCCGGACGGAACAAGTCCCCGTAACGGTTGCGAGTCGACCGATGTGGCGCTGAACCGAATCGATCCGTGGGCTAAACGCACACTACTACGACCGTTTGTCTGCACAGGATTCACTGTCTCCAACACTGGGACAGCCGCCGGTACCTATTGAGCAATCCTGCTCAGGACTTGCTGACACTGACCAACTGAACGCCAGATGCCCAACACAGCACTCCAAACAAGCAGTCCAGCCGGCAAACAATGCCAACAACACAGCACTAAACTGGAACTGTACGGAGAGTCCCACAACAACAACAACCACGTTGCGGTAGTACCTAAAGGTACAGTACACAATATTAAAAATATGTACTTACCGCTACTTAATATGCCCACGCCAAAAATTTCCCAAAAACGCGCAATTCGTGCCCTAGCACGAAAAACCACACACGCGGTCCCGTAACCGAGCAAAAACAATTTCCAGCGAATACCCGCACAAAACGAAATTCCACGGAAATCGCAACAACAATTTTCACACCCGCCAAGCAACGGTGCCAACTCACTCGCGTAAACAAATACCGCACAAAAGAGAATCGAAAAAATCACTAATTAATCGCAACGATGCGCACGCACGTCTATTCGCGTCGGAATCCAAACAACGAATGAGTAGATAGGGACAACGTCCGGTGTGTTTAACGTGAGTACCTGCCGTCGACGGCCTTATCTCACGGCGCTCAAAAGCACAGCGTATCAATACAATGCGTTGATCAGCGCCCCAAAAATGCTAGGCATTTTTCAGTACCGATTGGTAGTGTGGAATGGACACACTACACACCTTGGTAAGGTTCGAGGCCTATCTAAAACCTCTGCCGTACTTTGGGTCCGGCACCCGGTTGCAATGCAACTCCACATTGAACTGACAAAACGTCAGTTCTTCCCGCATTTGGGTATAAACCACAACCACCACGATACTCCCCGAAGGGCCAGTCCGCACGAGCAGGTTGGAGCGAACTCCAAGGGCCCCTGCTCCCCGTGGTACCAGAATTAAGTCTCCGGTCAGACCTCGTAGCCGAAGCTACTACCAGTTGAGCCTCCATACAGCTCTGGACTGGTAACCAAGGGTTGAACCCCATACGCACATTACACTCACACACCTTTCACACAAGAAGCTAACCCTAACTCACAGTTAAACGCCTCCGCCGCCTAAACAATTCACGCGCAAACGACCCTAACTGTTCGGCATTCCGACTAGTGGAGATCACACCGCTAACATCTAACCGTCCATCAGTCCAGCTAATCCCCATACCCCCTAGATCCCTAAGGTCCGAGTACATCGGGCACTCCGCGATCAAGTGAACCCAGTCTTCACGACGCGCCCCACACAAACACCCCGACCTATCAGAAAGGTGCCTCTGATGCAAAAATGCATTCAGAGGCCCATGCCCCGTTAACAAAAAACCCAGACTCAGACAAAATCTGAAGTCTGGGTTACCCTCAACGAACCTAACATCCCGGATGTACTCATAAGTCACCCGACCGTTAGGACTATTGTCCCAACGGTCTTGCCACCTACTCCTAACCCTATCATCTAGAAGCCTCTTGCTCCCTAGAAATCCCTCCCTCTCCACATCATCATCGGAAATCCAATCATTCCGCAGCAATGACACACTCAAGCCCCTTCTTAACCTGAATGCAACAGCTCGCTGTACAACAATCAGGTCAAGAGGGGGTGCACCTAGTAAAACCTGCATCGCATCCGTTGAAACGGTGCGACATACAGGCAAACATGCAAGCATCATGCAACGTTGCACCGAGAGGAGTTTTCGGCGACCAGAGACCGTCATCGCTGATTCCCACCATATTGCGGCTCCATAAGTGGCACAAGCCACAAATAGACCACGGTATATGGTGCGAACAGCACGGCGTCCAAGGCCCCAATCGCTCCTCAAGATGCGTCGCACTTTGCCTACGACCGCCTGCAGTCGCTCCTTCAGAATCGCTAAGTGTGGAGTAAAGCACATTCTTTCACTCATGGTCAGCCCCAGGTATTTGACTTGCGTCACATACCTGATGCTGACCCCATTCACCTTGACAATCGGTGGACGAACCGGCGACAATCTGCCCTTAAGCAGCATTGTCACCGTTTTGTCCATCGATATGTCTACCCCCACACCTAAACCCCAACTATTTACAATTTCTAAAAATTGTCCTCCCGCCCGCTCTAACTCAAATCGCGATCGACCTTCAACCAGAAGGAGAAGGTCGTCCGCATACGCACAACATTTACAGAGGGGTTCGAGCTGTCCAAGCAGAGAGTCCATCATGAGGTTCCAAATATATGGACCGCAGATGGATCCCTGCGGGCAGCCACGAACCACTCCGATCTCCACACTCCCATTCATTCCGACTAGAGAGGCTTTTCTGTCCGAAAAGTAACTCCGCCAAAGAGTAATTTCCGGACAGCCAAGCTCCTCCAGCCGTTGCAACACTCGATCCCAGCTTAGGTAATCAAATGCCCCCTTGAAGTCAACAAATATGCCAAGGACATATTTGTTGACATTCTCCCTAACAGCACCCTGAACGTAGAACCACGCATCCTCTACACTGCGTCCTTTCCTGAACCCATACTGTCTATCCGACCACATACCCCGCGTTAGCTCCTGAAGCCGTTCCACCATAACTCTTTCCAGCACTTTTCCAAGTACTGGAAGGAGACTGATGCCCCGATAAGAGCGAGGATCACTCCTGATCTTATCAGGGGACTTCAGGAGAGGTACAACCCTAGCAATTTTCCACTCGCGTGGAAAATAACCCTCCCACACGCACTTATCATAAATGGCCTCCAAGTATTCAGGAATGAACTTCCACAAGCTTTTACACATCTCTCCGTTCAAACCATCAAAACCTGGGGACCGTTTAGACCTGACCAGGCCAAAGGCGTACCCCAACTCTCCATCATCTAATGGAGGGACAGGTACCTCTTGTGCTTGAGGTACCTGAACCTCCGCCCTAGGAAAGAACGCTCCTAACAAAGCCCCCGCACACTCTCTCCACGTTGATAACACAGTGTCACCAACGCGAAGAGAGGTGATATCCTCCCTCTTACGACCCCGGCAGATCCTATAGACCTGACCCCACGGGTCGTCCCTATTTTCCCTTACAAAATTCCTCCACTCCTGCTCTTTAATTTTAATCAACATCTCCTTGTATTCCCTAACCGCACAACTAAATTCATGCCTAAGCTGGGACAACCTGTCAGAATTGGACCGCCGAGCGCGTTGAAACTTTCGCCTCAATCGCCTGACAGTCCTCCTCTTCAAGGTTAGCTCATGCGTCCACCACCTAATTTTCCTAACCATTAAACTTTCACACTTTCTAAGTACCCTATCATTTACCCCCCACACTACCTCATAAAGACGAGCAATCTGCTCATCAACCCCCAAATCCTCAAACGCTCTAAGCGGTATACCCAATACCGCTTCAGTAGATAGGGACAACGTCCGGTGTGTTTAACGTGAGTACCTGCCGTCGACGGCCTTATCTCACGGCGCTCAAAAGCACAGCGTATCAATACAATGCGTTGATCAGCGCCCCAAAAATGCAAGGCATTTTTCAGTACCGATTGGTAGTGTGGAATGGACACACTACACACCTTGGTAAGGTTCGAGGCCTATCTAAAACCTCTGCCGTACTTTGGGTCCGGCACCCGGTTGCAATGCAACTCCACATTGAACTGACAAAACGTCAGTTCTTCCCGCATTTGGGTATAAACCACAACCACCACGATACTCCCCGAAGGGCCAGTCCGCACGAGCAGGTTGGAGCGAACTCCAAGGGCCCCTGCTCCCCGTGGTACCAGAATTAAGTCTCCGGTCAGACCTCGTAGCCGAAGCTACTACCAGTTGAGCCTCCATACAGCTCTGGACTGGTAACCAAGGGTTGAACCCCATACGCACATTACACTCACACACCTTTCACACAAGAAGCTAACCCTAACTCACAGTTAAACGCCTCCGCCGCCTAAACAATTCACGCGCAAACGACCCTAACTGTTCGGCATTCCGACTAGTGGAGATCACACCGCTAACATCTAACCGTCCATCAGTCCAGCTAATCCCCATACCCCCTAGATCCCTAATGTCCGAGTACATCGGGCACTCCGCGATCAAGTGAACCCAGTCTTCACGACGCGCCCCACACAAACACCCCGACCTATCAGAAAGGTGCCTCTGATGCAAAAATGCATTCAGAGGCCCATGCCCCGTTAACAAAAAACCCAGACTCAGACAAAATCTGAAGTCTGGGTTACCCTCAACGAACCTAACATCCCGGATGTACTCATAAGTCACCCGACCGTTAGGACTATTGTCCCAACGGTCTTGCCACCTACTCCTAACCCTATCATCTAGAAGCCTCTTGCTCCCTAGAAATCCCTCCCTCTCCACATCATCATCGGAAATCCAATCATTCCGCAGCAATGACACACTCAAGCCCCTTCTTAACCTGAATGCAACAGCTCGCTGTACAACAATCAGGTCAAGAGGGGGTGCACCTAGTAAAACCTGCATCGCATCCGTTGAAACGGTGCGACATACAGGCAAACATGCAAGCATCATGCAACGTTGCACCGAGAGGAGTTTTCGGCGACCAGAGACCGTCATCGCTGATTCCCACCATATTGCGGCTCCATAAGTGGCACAAGCCACAAATAGACCACGGTATATGGTGCGAACAGCACGGCGTCCAAGGCCCCAATCGCTCCTCAAGATGCGTCGCACTTTGCCTACGACCGCCTGCAGTCGCTCCTTCAGAATCGCTAAGTGTGGAGTAAAGCACATTCTTTCACTCATGGTCAGCCCCAGGTATTTGACTTGCGTCACATACCTGATGCTGACCCCATTCACCTTGACAATCGGTGGACGAACCGGCGACAATCTGCCCTTAAGCAGCATTGTCACCGTTTTGTCCATCGATATGTCTACCCCCACACCTAAACCCCAACTATTTACAATTTCTAAAAATTGTCCTCCCGCCCGCTCTAACTCAAATCGCGATCGACCTTCAACCAGAAGGAGAAGGTCGTCCGCATACGCACAACATTTACAGAGGGGTTCGAGCTGTCCAAGCAGAGAGTCCATCATGAGGTTCCAAATATATGGACCGCAGATGGATCCCTGCGGGCAGCCACGAACCACTCCGATCTCCACACTCCCATTCATTCCGACTAGAGAGGCTTTTCTGTCCGAAAAGTAACTCCGCCAAAGAGTAATTTCCGGACAGCCAAGCTCCTCCAGCCGTTGCAACACTCGATCCCAGCTTAGGTAATCAAATGCCCCCTTGAAGTCAACAAATATGCCAAGGACATATTTGTTGACATTCTCCCTAACAGCACCCTGAACGTAGAACCACGCATCCTCTACACTGCGTCCTTTCCTGAACCCATACTGTCTATCCGACCACATACCCCGCGTTAGCTCCTGAAGCCGTTCCACCATAACTCTTTCCAGCACTTTTCCAAGTACTGGAAGGAGACTGATGCCCCGATAAGAGCGAGGATCACTCCTGATCTTATCAGGGGACTTCAGGAGAGGTACAACCCTAGCAATTTTCCACTCGCGTGGAAAATAACCCTCCCACACGCACTTATTATAAATGGCCTCCAAGTATTCCGGAATGAACTTCCACAAGCTTTTGCACATCTCTCCGTTCAAACCATCAAAACCTGGGGACCGTTTAGACCTGACCAGGCCAAAGGCGTACCCCAACTCTCCATCGTCTAATGGAGGGACAGGTACCTCTTGTGCTTGAGGTACCTGAACCTCCGCCCTAGGAAAGAACGCTCCTAACAAAGCCCCCGCACACTCTCTCCACGTTGATAACATAGTGTCACCAACGCGAAGAGAGGTAACGTCCTCCCTCTTACGACCCCGGCAGATCCTATAGACCTGACCCCACGGGTCGTCCCTATTCTCACTCACGAAACTCCTCCACTCCTCTTCTTTAACTTTTACCAACATATCCTTATATTCCCTAGCCGCACAACTAAGTTCATGCCTAAGCTGGGACAGCCTGTCAGAATTGGACCGCCGAGCGCGTTGAAACTTTCGCCTCAATCGCCTGACAGTCCTCCTCTTCAAGGTTAACTCATGCGTCCACCACTTAATTTTCCTAACGATAAAACTTTCACACTTTCTAAGTACCCTATCATTAACCCCCCACACTACCTCATAAAGACGAGCAACCTGCTCATCGACCCCCAAATCCTCAAACGCTATAAGCGGTATACCCAATACCGCTTCCCTGACAGATCGTCCATATTGGTTCCAGTCGATACCAGAGGTACGCCATCGCCGCAATGGACTCTCATACAGCGAGGGAGGGGATTTGGGAGTAACCATAATTTGGATCAAATTATGATCACTCAATCCCCACCCTCCCTTAACCTCCCATCTAGCTACGAACGCCCTATCTGCTGCCTGATTCATAAGCGTCACGTCAATGTCACTCACGCCCCCAGGCCCATCAAACGTGTACCATTCACTCGGCTCATTCACAATGTGGAGGTTTTTAGCCACCACCCATTCACTTAATGCCTCGCCTCGACTGTGGCTTTGATATCCAGACGAATGCCGGGATACCTTACTAAACCACATCGAAGACGAGGCATTCGCATCCAGCCCTAGGATAAATGGGCTACTACTCGCAAGTAGTAGTAGCTTATCCATGTAGCCCAGGTAGGGCTCTAGGGGCTCGCTAAATTTGCAGTACAAACTAGCTACAATCAGCCTACCGAACTCCCCCTCTATCGCGACACATACACCCAGTTGTGAGGAATCCACAACTACACAATCGTAGTTGGGATCACTCACAACAATTGCAGCATTAGCCCCAAGGTCCGTGAAGACCCTGAAACTACCAGGAAGACCCCGAACCACACCATTGGTGGCGTAGGGCTCCTGGAGTAAGGCAATGCCGCACCTCCCCTCAGCCATACACCCCCCCAATTCACACATTACGGCATACGCCCCCTGGCAGTTTAACTGTATAATTCCCCCCATCAGTGTCTGGCGAGGGCGCGCTCAACAATGCCACAGTATATCGGGCAGACAGCGGACATCATAAGATGCCCAGCTGGTCTACCCTTGAATGCGCAGTTGCGGCAATGGAGTGCATTGACTGATTTGGCCCTACACACAGCCACTCTATGGTCGAAACTCATACACCGGAAGCAGCCAGCAACGGGGCTATCCGGTCGCACCCGGAAGGAGAACCACTTGATGTAGCACCTACCTGCCTCCAGGAGGGCGGACATCATTTTGTCCGTACCCTCAAGGACGACATTGGTGCTACCATCAGGGGCCACCTTCCAGGGGCGACTGACCATCCTTACGTCAGACCTCTGGGACGCCGGGCTGAAATCCTGAAGGTTCAGCCGGAGTAACTCTTCCATGAACTCATCATGGGAGATCTCCGTATGAACCCCCTGGACTACAACCCGAGGACCCAACTTCCGGTTGACAGTCACGTCCAACCCCACCTCCCCGAATTTCGCGTTTGTCGCAACTTTCTCCCTCTCTAAAACAGAGGGAGTGCGGATAACCGCCCCACCACCCTTAATTGGCCTAACCTCGTGGATCCTTACCCCCAGGGAAGGACCCACCTCCTTAACTACTTTTTTAATCACTTCCTCAGAGGAAGCTGCAGGCCCCTTACTCCTAACCACAACGGACCAGGTCTCAACAGGCTTCTGCGCCACCGGTGCAATCGCCTCCAGTACAGGTGCTGGGGGCGGAGGCATCGGTGCCGATGGAGCCGGCATTGACCTGCTCGGCGGCGAGGAGTGTCCCCCACAGCTTCCTCTAAGGGCGTCAACTTGACCGCGAAGATGGGCATTCTCGGCTACAACCGTCATCAGAAGTGCCTCGTACTTCGAGGCAAGCTCCATCAGCCCCTTCACGGTCCCTATAGCGAAATTTTCGGCCCCAAAAACTACTTCGCTAAGCTCCGCCGAAATTTTCTTAATAGCCGCGACATGGCTAACCGCACCACCCCCGACAACAACACCCCCCTTAAGAGCTCCACGGTTGCTCGCGCCGCTCTTGCTCACGCTCATTTTGCTAGCGCCCTTTTTCTTCGCGCCCGTATCAACGCACGCAACACCCACTTCGCCCTCGCCCGACTTTGCGGGGTGAACAGCCGCTTTTTCAGCGGTGTCACCGTTACCGCAACCGCTACCACTACCGCTCCCACCCTCATCACCCCCCGTTTCTTCCGGCGACCCCACACGCGCCTTCCGCCGTGGCGGGGACCTTACCGATGGCCCCACCATCTCGTCTCCCGAAGTGTCGACCGTAATGGTTGATGGCCCCGACTCTTCGCTCCCAGCGAGGGACTTAACCCTCCTCCTCCGTGGTGGAGGCATCTCTACCTTCGGACTTCGCCTTTCGGTAGGCTGATCCGCCAAGCGTACCACTGACGCAGATGGGACTCGTTCAGACAAGACCCCGAAACAGCCGCTCGCCACGTACGTGCGACTGAACGCGCTGAAAAAAGTGTCGCAAGCGCAGACCCGCTCTGTAGCAGCGACGACCCAAGCGGACGATTAAGGCGTTCTCGCAAGGGTACAGCCCACAACTCCAACCAAATGGTCTGGACAAGGTCACTCAAATGACCGCCGGACGGAACAAGTCCCCGTAACGGTTGCGAGTCGACCGATGTGGCGCTGAACCGAATCGATCCGTGGGCTAAACGCACACTACTACGACCGTTTGTCTGCACAGGATTCACTGTCTCCAACACTGGGACAGCCGCCGGTACCTATTGAGCAATCCTGCTCAGGACTTGCTGACACTGACCAACTGAACGCCAGATGCCCAACACAGCACTCCAAACAAGCAGTCCAGCCGGCAAACAATGCCAACAACACAGCACTAAACTGGAACTGTACGGAGAGTCCCACAACAATAACAACCACGTTGCGGTAGTACCTAAAGGTACAGTACACAATATTAAAAAATATGTACTTACCGCTACTTAATATGCCCACGCCAAAAATTTCCTAAAAACGCGCAATTCGTGCCCTAGCACGAAAAACCACACACGCGGTCCCGTAACCGAGCAAAAACAATTTCCAGCGAATACCCGCACAAAACGAAATTCCACGGAAATCGCAACAACAATTTTCACACCCGCCAAGCAACGGTGCCAACTCACTCGCGTAAACAAATACCGCACAAAAGAAAATCGAAAAAATCACTAATTAATCGCAACGATGCGCACGCACGTCTATTCGCGTCGGAATCCAAACAACGAATGAGTAGATAGGGACAACGTCCGGTGTGTTTAACGTGAGTACCTGCCGTCGACGGCCTTATCTCACGGCGCTCAAAAGCACAGCGTATCAATACAATGCGTTGATCAGCGCCCCAAAAATGCTAGGCATTTTTCAGTACCGATTGGTAGTGTGGAATGGACACACTACACACCTTGGTAAGGTTCGAGGCCTATCTAAAACCTCTGCCGTACTTTGGGTCCGGCACCCGGTTGCAATGCAACTCCACATTGAACTGACAAAACGTCAGTTCTTCCCGCATTTGGGTATAAACCACAACCACCACGATACTCCCCGAAGGGCCAGTCCGCACGAGCAGGTTGGAGCGAACTCCAAGGGCCCCTGCTCCCCGTGGTACCAGAATTAAGTCTCCGGTCAGACCTCGTAGCCGAAGCTACTACCAGTTGAGCCTCCATACAGCTCTGGACTGGTAACCAAGGGTTGAACCCCATACGCACATTACACTCACACACCTTTCACACAAGAAGCTAACCCTAACTCACAGTTAAACGCCTCCGCCGCCTAAACAATTCACGCGCAAACGACCCTAACTGTTCGGCATTCCGACTAGTGGAGATCACACCGCTAACATCTAACCGTCCATCAGTCCAGCTAATCCCCATACCCCCTAGATCCCTAATGTCCGAGTACATCGGGCACTCCGCGATCAAGTGAACCCAGTCTTCACGACGCGCCCCACACAAACACCCCGACCTATCAGAAAGGTGCCTCTGATGCAAAAATGCATTCAGAGGCCCATGCCCCGTTAACAAAAAACCCAGACTCAGACAAAATCTGAAGTCTGGGTTACCCTCAACGAACCTAACATCCCGGATGTACTCATAAGTCACCCGACCGTTAGGACTATTGTCCCAACGGTCTTGCCACCTACTCCTAACCCTATCATCTAGAAGCCTCTTGCTCCCTAGAAATCCCTCCCTCTCCACATCATCATCGGAAATCCAATCATTCCGCAGCAATGACACACTCAAGCCCCTTCTTAACCTGAATGCAACAGCTCGCTGTACAACAATCAGGTCAAGAGGGGGTGCACCTAGTAAAACCTGCATCGCATCCGTTGAAACGGTGCGACATACAGGCAAACATGCAAGCATCATGCAACGTTGCACCGAGAGGAGTTTTCGGCGACCAGAGACCGTCATCGCTGATTCCCACCATATTGCGGCTCCATAAGTGGCACAAGCCACAAATAGACCACGGTATATGGTGCGAACAGCACGGCGTCCAAGGCCCCAATCGCTCCTCAAGATGCGTCGCACTTTGCCTACGACCGCCTGCAGTCGCTCCTTCAGAATCGCTAAGTGTGGAGTAAAGCACATTCTTTCACTCATGGTCAGCCCCAGGTATTTGACTTGCGTCACATACCTGATGCTGACCCCATTCACCTTGACAATCGGTGGACGAACCGGCGACAATCTGCCCTTAAGCAGCATTGTCACCGTTTTGTCCATCGATATGTCTACCCCCACACCTAAACCCCAACTATTTACAATTTCTAAAAATTGTCCTCCCGCCCGCTCTAACTCAAATCGCGATCGACCTTCAACCAGAAGGAGAAGGTCGTCCGCATACGCACAACATTTACAGAGGGGTTCGAGCTGTCCAAGCAGAGAGTCCATCATGAGGTTCCAAATATATGGACCGCAGATGGATCCCTGCGGGCAGCCACGAACCACTCCGATCTCCACACTCCCATTCATTCCGACTAGAGAGGCTTTTCTGTCCGAAAAGTAACTCCGCCAAAGAGTAATTTCCGGACAGCCAAGCTCCTCCAGCCGTTGCAACACTCGATCCCAGCTTAGGTAATCAAATGCCCCCTTGAAGTCAACAAATATGCCAAGGACATATTTGTTGACATTCTCCCTAACAGCACCCTGAACGTAGAACCACGCATCCTCTACACTGCGTCCTTTCCTGAACCCATACTGTCTATCCGACCACATACCCCGCGTTAGCTCCTGAAGCCGTTCCACCATAACTCTTTCCAGCACTTTTCCAAGTACTGGAAGGAGACTGATGCCCCGATAAGAGCGAGGATCACTCCTGATCTTATCAGGGGACTTCAGGAGAGGTACAACCCTAGCAATTTTCCACTCGCGTGGAAAATAACCCTCCCACACGCACTTATTATAAATGGCCTCCAAGTATTCCGGAATGAACTTCCACAAGCTTTTGCACATCTCTCCGTTCAAACCATCAAAACCTGGGGACCGTTTAGACCTGACCAGGCCAAAGGCGTACCCCAACTCTCCATCGTCTAATGGAGGGACAGGTACCTCTTGTGCTTGAGGTACCTGAACCTCCGCCCTAGGAAAGAACGCTCCTAACAAAGCCCCCGCACACTCTCTCCACGTTGATAACATAGTGTCACCAACGCGAAGAGAGGTAACGTCCTCCCTCTTACGACCCCGGCAGATCCTATAGACCTGACCCCACGGGTCGTCCCTATTCTCACTCACGAAACTCCTCCACTCCTCTTCTTTAACTTTTACCAACATATCCTTATATTCCCTAGCAGCACAACTAAGTTCATGCCTAAGCTGGGACAGCCTGTCAGAATTTGACCGCCGAGCGCGTTGAAACTTTCGCCTCAATCGCCTGACAGTCCTCCTCTTCAAGGTTAACTCATGCGTCCACCACTTAATTTTCCTAACGATAAAACTTTCACACTTTCTAAGTACCCTATCATTAACCCCCCACACTACCTCATAAAGACGAGCAACCTGCTCATCAACCCCCAAATCCTCAAACGCTCTAAGCGGTATACCCAATACCGCTTCCCTGACAGATCGTCCATATTGGTTCCAGTCGATACCAGAGGTACGCCATCGCCGCAATGGACTCTCATACAGCGAGGGAGGGGATTTGGGAGTAACCATAATTTGGATCAAATTATGATCACTCAATCCCCACCCTCCCTTAACCTCCCATCTAGCTACGAACGCCCTATCTGCTGCCTGATTCATAAGCGTCACGTCAATGTCACTCACGCCCCCAGGCCCATCAAACGTGTACCATTCACTCGGCTCATTCACAATGTGGAGGTTTTTAGCCACCACCCATTCACTTAATGCCTCGCCTCGACTGTGGCTTTGATATCCAGACGAATGCCGGGATACCTTACTAAACCACATCGAAGACGAGGCATTCGCATCCAGCCCTAGGATAAATGGGCTACTACTCGCAAGTAGTAGTAGCTTATCCATGTAGCCCAGGTAGGGCTCTAGGGGCTCGCTAAATTTGCAGTACAAACTAGCTACAATCAGCCTACCGAACTCCCCCTCTATCGCGACACATACACCCAGTTGTGAGGAATCCACAACTACACAATCGTAGTTGGGATCACTCACAACAATTGCAGCATTAGCCCCAAGGTCCGTGAAGACCTTGAAACTACCAGGAAGACCCCGAACCACACCATTGGTGGCGTAGGGCTCCTGGAGTAAGGCAATGCCGCACCTCCCCTCAGCCATACACCCCCCCAATTCACACATTACGGCATACGCCCCCTGGCAGTTTAACTGTATAATCCCCCCCATCAGTGTCTGGCGAGGGCGCGCTCAACAATGCCACAGTATATCGGGCAGACAGCGGACATCATAAGATGCCCAGCTGGTCTACCCTTGAATGCGCAGTTGCGGCAATGGAGTGCATTGACGCAACTGGCAGCTCTGTGGCCTTCCTGACCGCACCTCCGGCAGACATCTGATTTGGCCCTACACACAGCCACTCTATGGTCGAAACTCATACACCGGAAGCAGCCAGCAACGGGGCTATCCGGTCGCACCCGGAAGGAGAACCACTTGATGTAGCACCTACCTGCCTCCAAGAGGGCGGACATCATTTTGTCCGTACCCTCAAGGACGACATTGGTGCTACCATCAGGGGCCACCTTCCAGGGACGACTGACCATCCTCACATCTGACCTCTGGGACGCCGGGCTAAAATCCTGAAGGTTCAGCCGGAGTAACTCTTCCATGAACTCATCATGGGAGATCTCCGTGTGAACCCCCTGGACTACAACCCGAGGACCCAACTTCCGGTTGACAGTCACGTCCAACCCCACCTCCCCGAATTTCGCGTTCATCGCAACTTTCTCCCTCTCTAGTAGATAGGGACAGAGGGAATCTCGTTAATCCATTCATGCGCGTCACTAATTAGATGACGAGGCATTTGGCTACCTTAAGAGAGTCATAGTTACTCCCGCCGTTTACCCGCGCTTACTTGAATTTCTTCACTTTGACATTCAGAGCACTGGGCAGAAATCACATTGTGTCAACACCCGTTAGGGCCATCACAATGCTTTGTTTTAATTAGACAGTCGGATTCCCCAAGTCCGTGCCAGTTCTGAATTGATTGTTAATTGATAATCGTTATAATTTAAAAAGTATCTATACAATAATAAATCCTTTAGAAATTTTAGCAAGAAAGTTCCACAATTGGCTACGTAACTACTATCCGGGGAACAAGAATCGAAATTCTCTATTTACCCAGAACGAGTACATAAACCATGGTATTGCTTCCCAATCAAGCCCGACTATCTCAATCTTCAGAGCCAATCCTTATCCCGAAGTTACGGATCTAATTTGCCGACTTCCCTTACCTACATTATTCTATCGACTAGAGACTCTTCACCTTGGAGACCAGCTGCGGATATTGGTACGGCCTGTTGAGAAGTTTGCGTAACCCCACCATAAATTTTCAAGGTCCGAGGAGAAAATATCGACACAACAGTAAATGTCATGCTCTTCTAGTCCATCTACCATATCTCTCTTCGAAAGACTTCCATGGTAGTACGACTATAAAACAGAAAAGAAAACTCTTCCGATACCTCTCGACGGCTTCTTTATGGTCGTTCCTGTTGCCAGGATGAGCACAAAGGCCCATTTTTAATAACAAACGGATACTCAACAGGTTACGGAATTGGAACCGTATTCCCTTTCGTTCAAAATTATTCAAGTGTTTAATTACTATGGAATAAAAATTCATTCATTTCATTTCATTAAAACTTGAAAATTTTCGGCTTTCGCCTTGAACTTAGGACCGACTAACTCGTGATCAACCACTGTTCACACGAAACCCTTCTCCACTTCAGTCCTCCAAGGTCTCATTCGATTATTTGCTACTACCACCAAGATCTGTACCAATAGCGGCTCCATGCAGGCTTACGCCAAACACTTCTAAGCACACCATTGTACCCTCCTACTCACTAAAGTTTCAAAATTTATAATCCAACCGAAATTGTATTATAAATCATGTACTTTAGCGGTAATGTATAGGTATACAACTTAAGCGCCATCCATTTTAAGGGCTAGTTGCTTCGGCAGGTGAGTTGTTACACACTCCTTAGCGGATTACGACTTCCATGTCCACCGTCCTGCTGTTTTAAGCAACCAACGCCTTTCATGGTATCTGCATGAGTTGTTAATTTAGGCACCGTAACATTACGTTTGGTTCATCCCACAGCGCCAGTTCTGCTTACCAAAAGTGGCCCACTGGGCACATTATATCATAACCTCAACCTTCATATCAAGAAAGGTGAGGTTCTTACCCATTTAAAGTTTGAGAATAGGTTAAGGTCGTTTCGACCCTAAGGCCTCTAATCATTCGCTTTACCAGATAAGATTATTTTACATAATTTTTAAATGCACCAGCTATCCTGAGGGAAACTTCGGAGGGAACCAGCTACTAGATGGTTCGATTGGTCTTTCGCCCCTATACTCAATTCTGACAATCGATTTGCACGTCAGAACTGTTTCGGTCTTCCATCAGGGTTTCCCCTGACTTCAACCTGATCAAGTATAGTTCACCATCTTTCGGGTCACAGCATATATGCTCAAGGTACGCTCCAGTTAGAGGTATAAATAATAATAAATTATCATTATACATAACTATATGGAACGCCCCGGGATTGAATTAATAATGTAATACATTAAAAAATTAATCCCATTATTAATACAGTTAAGTTAATTTCGCCATTAGGTTTAATATAACCCAATGACTTGCACATATGTTAGACTCCTTGGTCCGTGTTTCAAGACGGGTCCCGAAGGTATCCTGAATCTTTCGCATTGTTAATCATATAAATGCATACAATTAATATTAAAATCAATGATAATAATATTATTGTAAAATTCAAAAGAATTTTAGCATTATATATAATAAAATCTATCAACACTTTATGAAATCATCAGTAATTATTCTATGTTAATAAGCTAAAAGCAAATTAATTTGAATAAACTTAAAAACCAATGATCCTTTGATAAATATTTTATTATGTTAATAGATTACAATGTCCTTATATGAAAAAAAATGCACACTATTACTATAATATTTAAAATTAAATACTACAGTTATAATGATGAATTTTTCATAATGGATATTCAGGTTCATCGGGCTTAACCTCTAAGCAGTTTCACGTACTATTTAACTCTCTATTCAGAGTTCTTTTCAACTTTCCCTCACGGTACTTGTTTACTATCGGTCTCATGGTTATATTTAGTTTTAGATGGAGTTTACCACCCACTTAGTGCTGCACTATCAAGCAACACGACTCTTTGGAAATATCTTTCTAGTAATCATTAACGTTATACGGGCCTGGCACCCTCTATGGGTAAATGGCCTCATTTAAGAAGGACTTAAATCGTTAATTTCTCATACTAGATATTAAGATATTCCATACACTGCATCTCACATTTGCCATATAGACAAAGTGACTTAGTGCTGAACTATTTTCTTTTCGCTCGCCGCTACTAAGAAAATCCTTGTTAGTTTCTTTTCCTCCCCTCATTAATATGCTTAAATTCAGGGGGTAGTCCCATATGAGTTGAGGTTGTATAAAATATATTTTAGATTGATTTGTTTATTTTTATTTAATTTTTTTTGCTATTTGCTATTTTAAAGAAATATATTTTTATATCTTGATTACTCAATATTATTCAATCTTTTCATCCCTTTTTAAAATTCATAATATAATAATTAATAAAATTAACAACATTATTCCTCCACATATCATATATTTTTTTTTTTTTTTTTTTTTTTTTTTTTTATTATAAATTTTTCTCAATACAATAGAGTGAATTAATTCTAGAATAAAAATTTATTTTATGCTAGACATTCCTCTTATGTATTATTTAATATAATTTAAATAATGTTGAAAATTTTTTCTTTTATGGGAATACTAAGATTCTCATTTATCATAAATTTTCGTTCAAATATGAGGTATTCAAGAATATATTTTCTATATTTCTTTTTATGCTATTAATATTATGGATTGAAAAATACAATCCAATAATATGCCATATGCTTAAATTCTATTAATTGACTAAAAGAATAAGCAACTAATTTAGCATAGTCTTACAACCCTCAACCATATGTAGTCCAAGCAGCACTTTAAAATTAATTAAAGTACATAACAGCATGGACCGCAATATGCGTTCAAAATGTCGATGTTCATGTGTCCTGCAGTTCACACGATGACGCACAGTTTGCTGCGTTCTTCATCGACCCATGAGCCGAGTGATCCACCGCTTAGAGTGATAATTTTTTTGTATTTTTTTAATTCAAAGTCAAAGAATTTTAATTTATTGAAAGTATTAATAATTAATCAATAATAAATTTTTAATACATAAGTTTAAAACATCTTTCAATAAATTGTAATTTTAAACCCAAACATTTGCAGCTGCGCATGTCTTAGGTCAACAAAAACAGTAATACCTTTTATATATTATTTTCTTCTCTATTTGTGCGTTTTCTTTTTTTAAATTTTTCAACATGTTTTTAATCACAAATAGAAAATACCATAAAAAAAAGGTATTACACACGTTAATGTGAACAAGTTAACTTATCATTTATAATATTTTATATAAATATCACAATTAAATATTATTTTCTATATAAATAATAAGTACAGCTATATGTTTAAAGGTTTTTTTATTGCGTTCAAATACAATGTATGCGAAGTTCACAATATAATATATATTGTCATAATGCATTACAAGGAGTTAAAAAAAAAAAAAAAAACAGAAAAACATTCAAAACATTGTATAATTCAAAACATTTTGAATGAAAAGAACAAAAAGAAAACTTTTTTTTCTTTTTTATTCTTTTTTTTTATTTTGTTTTTATATAATTATTTTTTTTTCTTTTCGGATAGGAACACAATAATGATCCTTCCGCAGGTTCACCTACGGAAACCTTGTTACGACTTTTACTTCCTCTAAATAATCAAGTTCGGTCAACTTTTGCGAAACAACCGTGAAACACAAGGCGTCACAGTGATCACGTCCGGAGACCTCACTAAATAATTCAATCGGTAGTAGCGACGGGCGGTGTGTACAAAGGGCAGGGACGTAATCAATGCGAGTTAATGACTCACACTTACTGGGAATTCCAAGTTCATGTGAACAGTTTCAGTTCACAATCCCAAGCATGAAAGTGGTTCAGCGGTTTACCCGGACCTCTCGGTCTAGGAAATACACGTTGATACTTTCATTGTAGCGCGCGTGCAGCCCAGGACATCTAAGGGCATCACAGACCTGTTATTGCTCAATCTCGTTACTGCTAGACGCAATTTGTCCATTTAAGAAGCTAGTGTCCTTATAATGGGACAAACCAACAGGTACGACTCCACTTATATAAACACATTCAAACACTTGTACATTCAAGATGAACGCATGAATGAAGGCTATATAAGCTTCAACACCATAATCCTGAAAGCATCTATTTAATATATTTGAGTCTCGTTCGTTATCGGAATTAACCAGACAAATCACTCCACGAACTAAGAACGGCCATGCACCACCACCCATAGATTCGAGAAAGAGCTATCAATCTGTCTTACACGCTTATGTTCGGACCTGGTAAGTTTTCCCGTGTTGAGTCAAATTAAGCCGCAGGCTCCACTCCTGGTGGTGCCCTTCCGTCAATTCCTTTAAGTTTCAGCTTTGCAACCATACTTCCCCCGGAGCCCAAAAGCTTTGGTTTCCCGGGAAGCGACTGAGAGAGCCATAGTAGTAGCTACACCCAATTGCTAGCTGGCATCGTTTATGGTTAGAACTAGGGCGGTATCTGATCGCCTTCGAACCTCTAACTTTCGTTCTTGATTAATGAAAACATCTTTGGCAAATGCTTTCGCTTAAGTTAGTCTTACGACGGTCCAAGAATTTCACCTCTCGCGTCGTAATACTAATGCCCCCAAACTGCTTCTATTAATCATTACCTCTTGATCTAAAAACCAATGAAAGTAGAACAGAGGTCTTATTTCATTATTCCATGCACAAAATATTCAGGCATTTGGAGCCTGCTTTAAGCACTCTAATTTGTTCAAAGTAATTGTACCGGCCCACAACAACACTCGATGAAGAGCACTGAAGCAGGTTTAAATAGGAGGAATATATAAAAAATACATTGTATTAATTATATATAAGAACTCCACCGGTAATACGCTTACATACATAAGGTAATGTACATACCACAATTATAGTTGTACTACCCGTATGAAGCACAAATTCAACTACGAACGTTTTAACCGCAACAACTTTAATATACGCTATTGGAGCTGGAATTACCGCGGCTGCTGGCACCAGACTTGCCCTCCAATAGGTCCTTGTTAAAGGATTTAAAGTGTACTCATTCCAATTACAGGGCCTCGGATATGAGTCCTGTATTGTTATTTTTCGTCACTACCTCCCCGAACTGGGAGTGGGTAATTTACGCGCCTGCTGCCTTCCTTAGATGTGGTAGCCGTTTCTCAGGCTCCCTCTCCGGAATCGAACCCTGATTCCCCGTTACCCGTTGCAACCATGGTAGTCCTAGATACTACCATCAAAAGTTGATAGGGCAGACATTTGAAAGATCTGTCGTCGGTACGAGACCATACGATCTGCAAGTTATCTAGAGTTCAACCAATATAACGATCGAATAATCGCTTGGTTTTAGCCTAATAAAAGCACACGTTCCAAAAGGTCCGTGTTTATTTTGCATGTATTAGCTCTAGAATTACCACAGTTATCCAAGTAACTGTTAACGATCTATGGAACCATAACTGATATAATGAGCCTTTTGCGGTTTCACTTTTAATTTGTTTGTACTTAGACATGCATGGCTTAATCTTTGAGACAAGCATATAACTACTGGCAGGATCAACCAGAATAATATATATTTCTTTTTTATATAATATTTTTTATATTATATAAAAGTTTAAAATGATATTTTCTTATTTGAAAATTATACACAAATACACAAAACATAAAAACATTTACAATATACACAACAATTTTTCTATGTTTCTTTCTTTATTATATTTTTTTTCATTATATTTCATTTCTATTGTGTGATTTTGTAATGGATTTTTTTAATTTTTGTTTTGGTATCGTGAAAAGAATTTTCGTTCTCTATACATATTATTATTTAATTATTATGTAAGAACGATATTTCTTCTTATATTGGCAAAATTTTCAAATAATATCATTCTATACATTTTACTTTATTTCAATGCATATAGTAATATATATACCTTTTTTTAAGAGTATATACATTTTTTTCTTGATTTGAAATTAATAATTTCAAATTCTATTATATTTATTTCAATAATAAATATATGATAAAAAGTATTTTCGGGTGCAACACATTAATATTTTATTTTATTTAAAAACCATCCTTTTACACATATATTTTATGAGTAAATATTAGAATAGCTCACAAATAAAACTAAAATATTGTTTAATATTTATTTCTACAATATGTTAGTATAGAATAATAGATTTTTTATGTTTTTGTATAAAACAAAATCTATTTCTATTTAAACTAACTGTAGGAAACCAGGAATAAAAAACGCTCATTATATACAATATGTTAGTACAGAATATAGAGTTTTGTATAAAACAAAATCTATTTCTATTTAAACTAACTGTATAAAAACCAGGAATAAAAAACGCTCATTATATACAATATGTTAGTACAGAATATAGAGTTTTGTATAAAACAAAATCTATTTCTATTTAAACTAACTGTATAAAAACCAGGAATAAAAAACGCTCATTATATACAATATGTTAGTACAGAATATAGAGTTTTGTATAAAACAAAATCTATTTCTATTTAAACTAACTGTATAAAAACCAGGAATAAAAAGGCACACAAAATCAACTTTCATTTTCATATTTACTTAAAAATACATATAAAGTAAAAAATATTTCCATATAAATACTAAGTAAATAAAGTCATACAAGTATGAAAATTTTCATACAAGTACTAAATACATAAATCATATAAGTATAGTAATATTCATACTTATAAGTATTTAAAAACAATTTCTTACTAATAAACTAACATAAGGAATTCAAATATATAAAAGTATAATACATTTCCTAGCAGTAAAAAATTTTCATATAAGTACTAAATGTATAAAGTCTATGAAGTAATAAATTTTCATATAAGTACTATTTCAGTATATGTCAATTTGAGCAGATTTGTGCAAATTTGTTATAAATGTTCTCTCCCATGTTGACGTTACCAACCCGAAAATATATGGAAAAATTCTTTTAACCTATTTAAAATTTAAAAACTCATATATACGTGGGTAATTTATATCATTTTCAAATATCGTCATGGTCATAATACAACTAATAACATCAAAAGTATTTTTACAATCGATTTTTTTTTTAAATTTTTAACTTGTATGACTTCATATTTAATACTTATATGAAAATTTATTACTTCATAGACTTTATACATTTAATACTTATATGAAAATTTATTACTTCATAGACTTTATACATTTAATACTTATATGAAAATTCATTACTTCATAGACTTTATATTTTTTATACTTATATAAAAATTTATTACTTCATAGACTTTATATTTTACTTCATAGACTTTATACATTTAATACTCATATGAAAATTTATTACTTCATAGACTTTATATATTTACTACTTATATGAAAATTTATTACTTCATAGACTTTATACAATTAATACTTATATGAAAATTTATTACTTCATAGACTTTATACAATTAATACTTATATGAAAATTTATTACTTCATAGACTTTATACAATTAATACTTATATGAAAATTTATTACTTCATAGACTTTATACAATTAATACTTATATGAAAATTTATTACTTCATAGACTTTATACATTTAATACTTATATGAAAATTCATTACTTCATAGACTTTATATTTTTTATACTTATATAAAAATTTATTACTTCATAGACTTTATATTTTACTTCATAGACTTTATACATTTAATACTTATATGAAAATTTATTACTTCATAGATTTTATATATTTACTACTTATATGAAAATTTATTACTTCATAGACTTTATACAATTAATACTTATATGAAAATTTATTACTTCATAGACTTTATACAATTAATACTTATATGAAAATTTATTACTTCATAGACTTTATACAATTAATACTTATATGAAAATTTATTACTTCATAGACTTTATACATTTAATACTTATATGAAAATTCATTACTTCATAGACTTTATATTTTTTATACTTATATAAAAATTTATTACTTCATAGACTTTATATTTTACTTCATAGACTTTATACATTTAATACTTATATGAAAATTTATTACTTCATAGACTTTATATATTTACTACTTATATGAAAATTTATTACTTCATAGACTTTATACATTTAGTACTTATATGAAAATTTATTACTTCATAGACTTTATACAATTAATACTTATATGAAAATTTATTACTTCATAGACTTTATACAATTAATACTTATATGAAAATTTATTACTTCATAGACTTTATACAATTAATACTTATATGAAAATTTATTACTTCATAGACTTTATATATTTACTACTTATATGAAAATTTATTACTTCATAGACTTTATACATTTAGTACTTATATGAAAATTTATTACTTCATAGACTTTATACAATTAATACTTATATGAAAATTTATTACTTCATAGACTTTATACAATTAATACTTATATGAAAATTTATTACTTCATAGACTTTATACAATTAATACTTATATGAAAATTTATTACTTCATAGACTTTATACATTTAATACTTATATGAAAATTTATTACTTCATAGACTTTATACAATTAATACTTATATGAAAATTCATTACTTCATAGACTTTATATTTTTTATACTTATATAAAAATTTATTACTTCATAGACTTTATATTTTACTTCATAGACTTTATACATTTAATACTTATATGAAAATTTATTACTTCATAGACTTTATATATTTACTACTTATATGAAAATTTATTACTTCATAGATTTTATACATTTAGTACTTATATGAAAATTTATTACTTCATAGACTTTATACAATTAATATTTATATGAAAATTTATTACTTCATAGACTTTATACAATTAATACTTATATGAAAATTTATTACTTCATAGACTTTATACAATTAATACTTATATGAAAATTTATTACTTCATAGACTTTATACAATTAATACTTATATGAAAATTTATTACTTCATAGACTTTATATATTTACTACTTATATGAAAATTTATTACTTCATAGACTTTATACATTTAGTACTTATATGAAAATTTATTACTTCATAGACTTTATGCAATTAATACTTATATGAAAATTTATTACTTCATAGACTTTATATATTTACTACTTATATGAAAATTTATTACTTCATAGACTTTATACATTTAGTACTTATATGAAAATTTATTACTTCATAGACTTTATACAATTAATACTTATATGAAAATTTATTACTTCATAGACTTTATACAATTAATACTTATATGAAAATTTATTACTTCATAGACTTTATACAATTAATACTTATATGAAAATTTATTACTTCATAGACTTTATACAATTAATACTTATATGAAAATTTATTACTTCATAGACTTTATATATTTACTACTTATATGAAAATTTATTACTTCATAGACTTTATATTTTACTTCATAGACTTTATACATTTAATACTCATATGAAAATTTATTACTTCATAGACTTTATACAATTAATACTTATATGAAAATTCATTACTTCATAGACTTTATATTTTTTATACTTATATAAAAATTTATTACTTCATAGACTTTATATTTTACTTCATAGACTTTATACATTTAATACTTATATGAAAATTTATTACTTCATAGACTTTATACAATTAATACTTATATGAAAATTTATTACTTCATAGACTTTATACAATTAATACTTATATGAAAATTTATTACTTCATAGACTTTATATATTTACTACTTATATGAAAATTTATTACTTCATAGACTTTATACATTTAGTACTTATATGAAAATTTATTACTTCATAGACTTTATGCAATTAATACTTATATGAAAATTTATTACTTCATAGACTTTATATATTTACTACTTATATGAAAATTTATTACTTCATAGACTTTATACATTTAGTACTTATATGAAAATTTATTACTTCATAGACTTTATACAATTAATACTTATATGAAAATTTATTACTTCATAGACTTTATACAGTTAATACTTATATGAAAATTTATTACTTCATAGACTTTATACAATTAATACTTATATGAAAATTTATTACTTCATAGACTTTATATATTTACTACTTATATGAAAATTTATTACTTCATAGACTTTATACATTTAATACTTATATGAAAATTCACTACTTCATAGACTTTATGCAATTAATAC
>NW_027212753.1:157500-165000 GCF_042242935.1 Bactrocera oleae | reverse complement strand
AGAAGGTCGTCCGCATACGCACAACATTTACAGAGGGGTTCGAGCTGTCCAAGCAGAGAGTCCATCATGAGGTTCCAAATATATGGACCGCAGATGGATCCCTGCGGGCAGCCACGAACCACTCCGATCTCCACACTCCCATTCATTCCGACTAGAGAGGCTTTTCTGTCCGAAAAGTAACTCCGCCAAAGAGTAATTTCCGGACAGCCAAGCTCCTCCAGCCGTTGCAACACTCGATCCCAGCTTAGGTAATCAAATGCCCCCTTGAAGTCAACAAATATGCCAAGGACATATTTGTTGACATTCTCCCTAACAGCACCCTGAACGTAGAACCACGCATCCTCTACACTGCGTCCTTTCCTGAACCCATACTGTCTATCCGACCACATACCCCGCGTTAGCTCCTGAAGCCGTTCCACCATAACTCTTTCCAGCACTTTTCCAAGTACTGGAAGGAGACTGATGCCCCGATAAGAGCGAGGATCACTCCTGATCTTATCAGGGGACTTCAGGAGAGGTACAACCCTAGCAATTTTCCACTCGCGGGGAAAATAACCCTCCCACACGCACTTATCATAAATGGCCTCCAAGTATTCAGGAATGAACTTCCACAAGCTTTTACACATCTCTCCGTTCAAACCATCAAAACCTGGGGACCGTTTAGACCTGACCAGGCCAAAGGCGTACCCCAACTCTCCATCATCTAATGGAGGGACAGGTACCTCTTGTGCTTGAGGTACCTGAACCTCCGCCCTAGGAAAGAACGCTCCTAACAAAGCCCCCGCACACTCTCTCCACGTTGATAACACAGTGTCACCAACGCGAAGAGAGGTGATATCCTCCCTCTTACGACCCCGGCAGATCCTATAGACCTGACCCCACGGGTCGTCCCTATTTTCCCCTACAAAATTCCTCCACTCCTCTTCTTTAACTTTTACCAACATATCCTTATATTCCCTAGCCGCACAACTAAGTTCATGCCTAAGCTGGGACAGCCTGTCAGAATTGGACCGCCGAGCGCGTTGAAACTTTCGCCTCAATCGCCTGACAGTCCTCCTCTTCAAGGTTAACTCATGCGTCCACCACTTAATTTTCCTAACGATAAAACTTTCACACTTTCTAAGTACCCTATCATTAACCCCCCACACTACCTCATAAAGACGAGCAACCTGCTCATCGACCCCCAAATCCTCAAACGCTATAAGCGGTATACCCAATACCGCTTCCCTGACAGATCGTCCATATTGGTTCCAGTCGATACCAGAGGTACGCCATCGCCGCAATGGACTCTCATACAGCGAGGGAGGGGATTTGGGAGTAACCATAATTTGGATCAAATTATGATCACTCAATCCCCACCCTCCCTTAACCTCCCATCTAGCTACGAACGCCCTATCTGCTGCCTGATTCATAAGCGTCACGTCAATGTCACTCACGCCCCCAGGCCCATCAAACGTGTACCATTCACTCGGCTCATTCACAATGTGGAGGTTTTTAGCCACCACCCATTCACTTAATGCCTCGCCTCGACTGTGGCTTTGATATCCAGACGAATGCCGGGATACCTTACTAAACCACATCGAAGACGAGGCATTCGCATCCAGCCCTAGGATAAATGGGCTACTACTCGCAAGTAGTAGTAGCTTATCCATGTAGCCCAGGTAGGGCTCTAGGGGCTCGCTAAATTTGCAGTACAAACTAGCTACAATCAGCCTACCGAACTCCCCCTCTATCGCGACACATACACCCAGTTGTGAGGAATCCACAACTACACAATCGTAGTTGGGATCACTCACAACAATTGCAGCATTAGCCCCAAGGTCCGTGAAGACCCTGAAACTACCAGGAAGACCCCGAACCACACCATTGGTGGCGTAGGGCTCCTGGAGTAAGGCAATGCCGCACCTCCCCTCAGCCATACACCCCCCCAATTCACACATTACGGCATACGCCCCCTGGCAGTTTAACTGTATAATTCCCCCCATCAGTGTCTGGCGAGGGCGCGCTCAACAATGCCACAGTATATCGGGCAGACAGCGGACATCATAAGATGCCCAGCTGGTCTACCCTTGAATGCGCAGTTGCGGCAATGGAGTGCATTGACGCAACTGGCAGCTCTGTGGCCTTCCTGACCGCACCTCCGGCAGACATCTGATTTGGCCCTACACACAGCCACTCTATGGTCGAAACTCATACACCGGAAGCAGCCAGCAACGGGGCTATCCGGTCGCACCCGGAAGGAGAACCACTTGATGTAGCACCTACCTGCCTCCAGGAGGGCGGACATCATTTTGTCCGTACCCTCAAGGACGACATTGGTGCTACCATCAGGGGCCACCTTCCAGGGGCGACTGACCATCCTTACGTCAGACCTCTGGGACGCCGGGCTGAAATCCTGAAGGTTCAGCCGGAGTAACTCTTCCATGAACTCATCATGGGAGATCTCCGTATGAACCCCCTGGACTACAACCCGAGGACCCAACTTCCGGTTGACAGTCACGTCCAACCCCACCTCCCCGAATTTCGCGTTCGTCGCAACTTTCTCCCTCTCTAAAACAGAGGGAGTGCGGATAACCGCCCCACCACCCTTAATTGGCCTAACCTCGTGGATCCTTACCCCCAGGGAAGGACCCACCTCCTTAACTACTTTTTTAATCACTTCCTCAGAGGAAGCTGCAGGCCCCTTACTCCTAACCACAACGGACCAGGTCTCAACAGGCTTCTGCGCCACCGGTGCAATCGCCTCCAGTACAGGTGCTGGGGGCGGAGGCATCGGTGCCGATGGAGCCGGCATTGACCTGCTCGGCGGCGAGGAGTGTCCCCCACAGCTTCCTCTAAGGGCGTCAACTTGACCGCGAAGATGGGCATTCTCGGCTACAACCGTCATCAGAAGTGCCTCGTACTTCGAGGCAAGCTCCATCAGCCCCTTCACGGTCCCTATAGCGAAATTTTCGGCCCCAAAAACTACTTCGCTAAGCTCCGCCGAAATTTTCTTAATAGCCGCGACATGGCTAACCGCACCACCCCCGACAACAACACCCCCCTTAAGAGCTCCACGGTTGCTCGCGCCGCTCTTGCTCACGCTCATTTTGCTAGCGCCCTTTTTCTTCGCGCCCGTATCAACGCACGCAACACCCACTTCGCCCTCGCCCGACTTTGCGGGGTGAACAGCCGCTTTTTCAGCGGTGTCACCGTTACCGCAACCGCTACCACTACCGCTCCCACCCTCATCACCCCCCGTTTCTACCGGCGACCCCACACGCGCCTTCCGCCGTGGCGGGGACCTTACCGATGGCCCCACCATCTCGTCTCCCGAAGTGTCGACCGTAATGGTTGATGGCCCCGACTCTTCGCTCCCAGCGAGGGACTTAACCCTCCTCCTCCGTGGTGGAGGCATCTCTACCTTCGGACTTCGCCTTTCGGTAGGCTGATCCGCCAAGCGTACCACTGACGCAGATGGGACTCGTTCAGACAAGACCCCGAAACAGCCGCTCGCCACGTACGTGCGACTGAACGCGCTGAAAAAAGTGTCGCAAGCGCAGACCCGCTCTGTAGCAGCGACGACCCAAGCGGACGATTAAGGCGTTCTCGCAAGGGTACAGCCCACAACTCCAACCAAATGGTCTGGACAAGGTCACTCAAATGACCGCCGGACGGAACAAGTCCCCGTAACGGTTGCGAGTCGACCGATGTGGCGCTGAACCGAATCGATCCGTGGGCTAAACGCACACTACTACGACCGTTTGTCTGCACAGGATTCACTGTCTCCAACACTGGGACAGCCGCCGGTACCTATTGAGCAATCCTGCTCAGGACTTGCTGACACTGACCAACTGAACGCCAGATGCCCAACACAGCACTCCAAACAAGCAGTCCAGCCGGCAAACAATGCCAACAACACAGCACTAAACTGGAACTGTACGGAGAGTCCCACAACAATAACAACCACGTTGCGGTAGTACCTAAAGGTACAGTACACAATATTAAAAAATATGTACTTACCGCTACTTAATATGCCCACGCCAAAAATTTCCTAAAAACGCGCAATTCGTGCCCTAGCACGAAAAACCACACACGCGGTCCCGTAACCGAGCAAAAACAATTTCCAGCGAATACCCGCACAAAACGAAATTCCACGGAAATCGCAACAACAATTTTCACACCCGCCAAGCAACGGTGCCAACTCACTCGCGTAAACAAATACCGCACAAAAGAAAATCGAAAAAATCACTAATTAATCGCAACGATGCGCACGCACGTCTATTCGCGTCGGAATCCAAACAACGAATGAGTAGATAGGGACAACTTTCGTTGTAGATTTACGTGAGTACCTGCCGGCGACGGCCTTACCTCACGGTGTTCAAAACACAACGGATCAATACAATGCGTTGATCAGCGCCCCAAACAAAACGAGCTTATGCAAGTATTTATTTGGATACCAGTGGCAGTGTGTCTGGGTCCACACTACCATCTTGGTATGATTCGAGGCCGACCTAAAACCTCTTCCGTTTTCGGGTACGGCACCCAGTTACTTGTGTAACTTCTTTTTTCGAACTGAAAATTCAGTTCTTCCAGCATTTAGGTTTAAACCACAGCCACCACGATACTCCCCAAAGGGCCGAACCCAATGAGCAGATTGAACAGAAGTCCAAGGGCTTTCTGCTCCCCGTGGTACCGGAAAGTCTCCGGTCAGACTGCGTAGCCTAAACTACTGCCAGTTGAGCTCCCCATTACTCAAATGACTGGTGACATTTGTCGCTTGAACTTCAAATGTCTTTTTATTTGCTTTTTCATTTAAAGTGTTTCTAATATCAGTTCAAGCTGAGTATTATAGCACTATCACTCCATATACTATGCTGATATTACTGGGCAAAGAATATAATAACAGTCATAGTGCATATTGGCTTTTAGTCGCCTTTTACGACAGGCATGCCTTGCCGCGGGCATATTCTTTCCCCAAACCCGCAGGGGAAAGTAGATAGGGACAGAGGGAATCTCGTTAATCCATTCATGCGCGTCACTAATTAGATGACGAGGCATTTGGCTACCTTAAGAGAGTCATAGTTACTCCCGCCGTTTACCCGCGCTTACTTGAATTTCTTCACTTTGACATTCAGAGCACTGGGCAGAAATCACATTGTGTCAACACCCGTTAGGGCCATCACAATGCTTTGTTTTAATTAGACAGTCGGATTCCCCAAGTCCGTGCCAGTTCTGAATTGATTGTTAATTGATAATCGTTATAATTTAAAAAGTATCTATACAATAATAAATCCTTTAGAAATTTTAGCAAGAAAGTTCCACAATTGGCTACGTAACTACTATCCGGGGAACAAGAATCGAAATTCTCTATTTACCCAGAACGAGTACATAAACCATGGTATTGCTTCCCAATCAAGCCCGACTATCTCAATCTTCAGAGCCAATCCTTATCCCGAAGTTACGGATCTAATTTGCCGACTTCCCTTACCTACATTATTCTATCGACTAGAGACTCTTCACCTTGGAGACCAGCTGCGGATATTGGTACGGCCTGTTGAGAAGTTTGCGTAACCCCACCATAAATTTTCAAGGTCCGAGGAGAAAATATCGACACAACAGTAAATGTCATGCTCTTCTAGTCCATCTACCATATCTCTCTTCGAAAGACTTCCATGGTAGTACGACTATAAAACAGAAAAGAAAACTCTTCCGATACCTCTCGACGGCTTCTTTATGGTCGTTCCTGTTGCCAGGATGAGCACAAAGGCCCATTTTTAATAACAAACGGATACTCAACAGGTTACGGAATTGGAACCGTATTCCCTTTCGTTCAAAATTATTCAAGTGTTTAATTACTATGGAATAAAAATTCATTCATTTCATTTCATTAAAACTTGAAAATTTTCGGCTTTCGCCTTGAACTTAGGACCGACTAACTCGTGATCAACCACTGTTCACACGAAACCCTTCTCCACTTCAGTCCTCCAAGGTCTCATTCGATTATTTGCTACTACCACCAAGATCTGTACCAATAGCGGCTCCATGCAGGCTTACGCCAAACACTTCTAAGCACACCATTGTACCCTCCTACTCACTAAAGTTTCAAAATTTATAATCCAACCGAAATTGTATTATAAATCATGTACTTTAGCGGTAATGTATAGGTATACAACTTAAGCGCCATCCATTTTAAGGGCTAGTTGCTTCGGCAGGTGAGTTGTTACACACTCCTTAGCGGATTACGACTTCCATGTCCACCGTCCTGCTGTTTTAAGCAACCAACGCCTTTCATGGTATCTGCATGAGTTGTTAATTTAGGCACCGTAACATTACGTTTGGTTCATCCCACAGCGCCAGTTCTGCTTACCAAAAGTGGCCCACTGGGCACATTATATCATAACCTCAACCTTCATATCAAGAAAGGTGAGGTTCTTACCCATTTAAAGTTTGAGAATAGGTTAAGGTCGTTTCGACCCTAAGGCCTCTAATCATTCGCTTTACCAGATAAGATTATTTTACATAATTTTTAAATGCACCAGCTATCCTGAGGGAAACTTCGGAGGGAACCAGCTACTAGATGGTTCGATTGGTCTTTCGCCCCTATACTCAATTCTGACAATCGATTTGCACGTCAGAACTGTTTCGGTCTTCCATCAGGGTTTCCCCTGACTTCAACCTGATCAAGTATAGTTCACCATCTTTCGGGTCACAGCATATATGCTCAAGGTACGCTCCAGTTAGAGGTATAAATAATAATAAATTATCATTATACATAACTATATGGAACGCCCCGGGATTGAATTAATAATGTAATACATTAAAAATTAATCCCATTATTAATACAGTTAAGTTAATTTCGCCATTAGGTTTAATATAACCCAATGACTTGCACATATGTTAGACTCCTTGGTCCGTGTTTCAAGACGGGTCCCGAAGGTATCCTGAATCTTTCGCATTGTTAATCATATAAATGCATACAATTAATATTAAAATCAATGATAATAATATTATTGTAAAATTCAAAAGAATTTTAGCATTATATATAATAAAATCTATCAACACTTTATCAAATCATCAGTAATTATTCTATGTTAATAAGCTAAAAGCAAATTAATTTGAATAAACTTAAAAACCAATGATCTTTTGATAAATATTTTATTATGTTAATAGATTACAATGTCCTTATATGAAAAAAAAAAAAAAAATGCACACTATTACTATAATATTTAAAATTAAATACTACAGTTATAATGATGAATTTTTCATAATGGATATTCAGGTTCATCGGGCTTAACCTCTAAGCAGTTTCACGTACTATTTAACTCTCTATTCAGAGTTCTTTTCAACTTTCCCTCACGGTACTTGTTTACTATCGGTCTCATGGTTATATTTAGTTTTAGATGGAGTTTACCACCCACTTAGTGCTGCACTATCAAGCAACACGACTCTTTGGAAATATCTTTCTAGTAATCATTAACGTTATACGGGCCTGGCACCCTCTATGGGTAAATGGCCTCA
>NW_027212753.1:147500-152500 GCF_042242935.1 Bactrocera oleae | reverse complement strand
AATCGATTTTTTTTTTAAATTTTTAACTTGTATGACTTCATATTTAATACTTATATGAAAATTTATTACTTCATAGACTTTATACATTTAATACTTATATGAAAATTTATTACTTCATAGACTTTATACATTTAATACTTATATGAAAATTCATTACTTCATAGACTTTATATTTTTTATACTTATATAAAAATTTATTACTTCATAGACTTTATATTTTACTTCATAGACTTTATACATTTAATACTCATATGAAAATTTATTACTTCATAGACTTTATATATTTACTACTTATATGAAAATTTATTACTTCATAGACTTTATACAATTAATACTTATATGAAAATTTATTACTTCATAGACTTTATACAATTAATACTTATATGAAAATTTATTACTTCATAGACTTTATACAATTAATACTTATATGAAAATTTATTACTTCATAGACTTTATATATTTACTACTTATATGAAAATTTATTACTTCATAGACTTTATATTTTACTTCATAGACTTTATACATTTAATACTCATATGAAAATTTATTACTTCATAGACTTTATACAATTAATACTTATATGAAAATTCATTACTTCATAGACTTTATATTTTTTATACTTATATAAAAATTTATTACTTCATAGACTTTATATTTTACTTCATAGACTTTATACATTTAATACTTATATGAAAATTTATTACTTCATAGACTTTATACAATTAATACTTATATGAAAATTTATTACTTCATAGACTTTATATTTTTTATACTTATATAAAAATTTATTACTTCATAGACTTTATATTTTACTTCATAGACTTTATACATTTAATACTTATATGAAAATTTATTACTTCATAGACTTTATATATTTACTACTTATATGAAAATTTATTACTTCATAGATTTTATACATTTAGTACTTATATGAAAATTTATTACTTCATAGACTTTATACAATTAATATTTATATGAAAATTTATTACTTCATAGACTTTATACAATTAATACTTATATGAAAATTTATTACTTCATAGACTTTATACAATTAATACTTATATGAAAATTTATTACTTCATAGACTTTATACAATTAATACTTATATGAAAATTTATTACTTCATAGACTTTATATATTTACTACTTATATGAAAATTTATTACTTCATAGACTTTATACATTTAGTACTTATATGAAAATTTATTACTTCATAGACTTTATGCAATTAATACTTATATGAAAATTTATTACTTCATAGACTTTATATATTTACTACTTATATGAAAATTTATTACTTCATAGACTTTATACATTTAGTACTTATATGAAAATTTATTACTTCATAGACTTTATACAATTAATACTTATATGAAAATTTATTACTTCATAGACTTTATACAATTAATACTTATATGAAAATTTATTACTTCATAGACTTTATACAATTAATACTTATATGAAAATTTATTACTTCATAGACTTTATACAATTAATACTTATATGAAAATTTATTACTTCATAGACTTTATATATTTACTACTTATATGAAAATTTATTACTTCATAGACTTTATATTTTACTTCATAGACTTTATACATTTAATACTCATATGAAAATTTATTACTTCATAGACTTTATACAATTAATACTTATATGAAAATTCATTACTTCATAGACTTTATATTTTTTATACTTATATAAAAATTTATTACTTCATAGACTTTATATTTTACTTCATAGACTTTATACATTTAATACTTATATGAAAATTTATTACTTCATAGACTTTATACAATTAATACTTATATGAAAATTTATTACTTCATAGACTTTATACAATTAATACTTATATGAAAATTTATTACTTCATAGACTTTATATATTTACTACTTATATGAAAATTTATTACTTCATAGACTTTATACATTTAGTACTTATATGAAAATTTATTACTTCATAGACTTTATGCAATTAATACTTATATGAAAATTTATTACTTCATAGACTTTATATATTTACTACTTATATGAAAATTTATTACTTCATAGACTTTATACATTTAGTACTTATATGAAAATTTATTACTTCATAGACTTTATACAATTAATACTTATATGAAAATTTATTACTTCATAGACTTTATACAATTAATACTTATATGAAAATTTATTACTCATAGACTTTATACAATTAATACTTATATGAAAATTTATTACTTCATAGACTTTATATATTTACTACTTATATGAAAATTTATTACTTCATAGACTTTATACATTTAATACTTATATGAAAATTCACTACTTCATAGACTTTATGCAATTAATACTTATATGAAAATTTATTACTTCATAGACTTTATATATTTACTACTTATATGAAAATTTATTACTTCATAGACTTTATACATTTAGTACTTATATGAAAATTTATTACTTCATAGACTTTATACAATTAATACTTATATGAAAATTTATTACTTCATAGACTTTATACAATTAATACTTATATGAAAATTTATTACTTCATAGACTTTATACAATTAATACTTATATGAAAATTTATTACTTCATAGACTTTATACAATTAATACTTATATGAAAATTTATTACTTCATAGACTTTATATATTTACTACTTATATGAAAATTTATTACTTCATAGACTTTATATTTTACTTCATAGACTTTATACATTTAATACTCATATGAAAATTTATTACTTCATAGACTTTATACAATTAATACTTATATGAAAATTCATTACTTCATAGACTTTATATTTTTTATACTTATATAAAAATTTATTACTTCATAGACTTTATATTTTACTTCATAGACTTTATACATTTAATACTTATATGAAAATTTATTACTTCATAGACTTTATACAATTAATACTTATATGAAAATTTATTACTTCATAGACTTTATACAATTAATACTTATATGAAAATTTATTACTTCATAGACTTTATATATTTACTACTTATATGAAAATTTATTACTTCATAGACTTTATACATTTAGTACTTATATGAAAATTTATTACTTCATAGACTTTATGCAATTAATACTTATATGAAAATTTATTACTTCATAGACTTTATATATTTACTACTTATATGAAAATTTATTACTTCATAGACTTTATACATTTAGTACTTATATGAAAATTTATTACTTCATAGACTTTATACAATTAATACTTATATGAAAATTTATTACTTCATAGACTTTATACAATTAATACTTATATGAAAATTTATTACTCATAGACTTTATACAATTAATACTTATATGAAAATTTATTACTTCATAGACTTTATATATTTACTACTTATATGAAAATTTATTACTTCATAGACTTTATACATTTAATACTTATATGAAAATTCACTACTTCATAGACTTTATGCAATTAATACTTATATGAAAATTTATTACTTCATAGACTTTATATATTTACTACTTATATGAAAATTTATTACTTCATAGACTTTATACATTTAGTACTTATATGAAAATTTATTACTTCATAGACTTTATACAATTAATACTTATATGAAAATTTATTACTTCATAGACTTTATACAATTAATACTTATATGAAAATTTATTACTTCATAGACTTTATACAATTAATACTTATATGAAAATTTATTACTTCATAGACTTTATATATTTACTACTTATATGAAAATTTATTACTTCATAGACTTTATACATTTAGTACTTATATGAAAATTTATTACTTCATAGACTTTATGCAATTAATACTTATATGAAAATTTATTACTTCATAGACTTTATATATTTACTACTTATATGAAAATTTATTACTTCATAGACTTTATACATTTAATACTTATATGAAAATTCACTACTTCTTCATTTAATATTGCAAGCAAAGTATTTTGGTTAACATTTTTATTTTCATGTTATTAAAACACTTGATATACTATTATACCATATTGTATAATATGATTTTAATTCAATTACTTTATTACTTTGGTATATTAAATGATAGTCGTTTGATAACAATCCCAACATTTACCTTATTTTCAATAAATATTGAAAACAAAGTTTTATGCGTTCAAATTTTTATTTTCATGTTATGATTCTCTCAAACACTCATTAATATACCATATTGTATAATATGCTTTTATTTCAATTACTTTATTACTTTTGGTATATTAAATGATAGTCGTTTGATAACAATTCCAACACTTACCTTATTTTCAATAAATATTGAAAACAAAGTTTTATACGTTCAAATTTTTATTTTCATGTTATGATTCTCTCAAACACTCATTAATATACCATATTGTATAATATGCTTTAATTTCAATTACTTTATTACTTTTGGTATATTAAATGATAGTCGTTTGATAACAATCCCAACACTTACCTTATTTTCAATAAATATTGAAAACAAAGTTTTATGCGTTCAAATTTTTATTTTCATGTTATGATTCTCTCAAACACTCATTAATATACCATATTGTATAATATGCTTTAATTTCAATTACTTTATTACTTTTGGTATATTAAATGATAGTTGTTTGATAACAATCCCAACACTTACCTTATTTTCAATAAATATTGAAAACAAAGTTTTATGCGTTCAAATTTTTATTTTCATGTTATGATTCTCTCAAACACTCATTAATATACCATATTGTATAATATGCTTTAATTTCAATTACTTTATTACTTTTGGTATATTAAATGATAGTCGTTTGATAACAATCCCAACACTTACCTTATTTTCAATAAATAGTGAAAACAAAGTTTTATGCGTTCAAATTTTTATTTTCATGTTATGATTCTCTCAAACACTCATTAATATACCATATTGTATAATATGCTTTAATTTCAATTACTTTATTACTTTTGGTATATTAAATGATAGTCGTTTGATAACAATCCCAACACTTACCTTATTTTCAATAAATAGTGAAAACAAAGTTTTATGCGTTCAAATTTTTATTTTCATG